>NT_176470.1:267733-287195 GCF_000188095.3 Bombus impatiens
CTGTTAGAAGACGACACGAAGCGGTGGAAGTCGCGAGAGTAACGGAGAACACGAAAAGATGCGATCGACGTGTGGTGTCTGCACGCTTCGTCGATTCCCTTCGAGCGTTTCCACCTCGAGAAGAAGTCGTCCGGATGTTACGTCACGTTTGACCCGCTCGGCTCGTTGCTTCGACTCTGAGAGCGATAGAGTGGCCCACACCGATCCTTTTCGCGGCTCTTACTCGTGGAAGCTGCGTTTCTCCTTTCCTCCTCCGTCTCCTCCACGTTTTACTCGTTATCCGCGCTTCGTTTCAACCTTTCCTCGGTTCTTTCAATATTTATAGACTGCGATCGTTTGTCTTTCGACGAGCAAATTCATTTTCGATAAGAGAATTTGAATTTTCTGATCGTACGGTATCTGGTGTTTCAGAATTTTTTAACCAAACTCGATCGATTCATTCCAATGGAAGTAAAAGTGAGAGAAACACGCGCTTATCGTCAACGTATCCACGTATATTACATGTTTTCGTTAGAAAATTGTGCGAAGAAAAAATGGCACCCTGAAATTTGACAATGAAATTCCTAGCGGATATTATCCTATTTCGGGCAGTAAATTACTCGAATGGCTAAAAAATGAAAGTAGTTTCTTAATCGGCATCGGCATTCTTAATCGGTTATGATTCATCGCGTTTACAATGGCCCGTAAAAAGAGTGTGAAATTTTAAACTGTCCTTGGATCAGCCTTTTGTTCTTTGTCCTTGATCGTTTTATTTAACGAACGTTAACGTACAGCTTTCGATCGATTTGCAGAAGGAATAAATTTATCGCCATAAACAACAACGAATCGTTCAACGTTGACGTTTCGCTCGATCCTTGTGGTTTCTCTGCGCGCCTTTCGATAATAGAAATACCTAGCTAGCTACTCTCCTAAGCTGTTCTCTCTATCCGTAAGATAAAAATTAAAACGTTAAAGCGTTACACTGATTAAAACTATTAGTTCGAGTTAGTACTTAAGTGCATGATGCTATATATACAGTTAAAGAGGGAAAGGCTAATCGATTTAAGTTTCACGCGCGCGAGAAACTATCCGGATAACGCTGTTTCTTAGACCAACAGTTTCGAATCACGTTTAGTCCCCTAACCTCTGAACCGTTTCTTCTATTGTGATTGTTAGATAGGACGCTTACTCGTTAGCACCCTTTGTTTGTTTGACCTAACAGTCGATAAAAGCTCTCGCGTTCTAATCCGTACGGGCACGTTTAATCGTCGAGTCGAATGCTACGAAACGAAATCGTATCGTATTACCCGATTCTATGAATCGTCGAAAAAACAAAAAAAAACAAAAAGAAAAAAAAATAGTCGAACAAAGGAGATGAAAGATTTGCGTTTGAACGATATGCACGCGAGAAGAGGTCGTATCGGCAAACAGAAAGATGCAATTACGGATCCTTGGTAATCTCGTACTCTGTTAATCCGACCGTAAGAACATTGGAAATGGCGATCGCAAAATTTTACAGAGCTTATCGTCCTGGATGACGTGTCTCGTACTCGTGTATGGCTGTCCATACATATGTAAATAGATACGGAATAAACGGAACGTTATAATAACAATGAGCAATAGAGAGAGAGTAGGTGGTGGAGGGGAGGGGGGCAAAAATGGCAGGGTCTGGTAAATGTGTGTAGCGAAAGACAAAGGGGGGCAGTGTGACGCATGGTTTGCGGCACGAGGGAACACTACTATTTCCCCTAACGCGTCGAGAATGTCGAACGCTAATCCACTAACAGCGGATGGACGAAAGTCGCCTGAATATTGCGCATATCAATATGCATGAGCTACGCTAGTCACCCGAGTACGTGGGCTTCTTCTGTTCCGGTCGTCTTCTGCCCCACAAGTCGACTTTCCGACGTTCGCGTACTCTCCGTGTCCTTCAAAATTCAAACTCCGAATAATCCATATCGTTTACGTTGGAAATTCTAATCCAAGTGGAAAGAAGGTACGCGATAATGTTTCGAGTAAATGTTTTTCGAGGGTTCGTGTATCGTACATATAGTTTTATGTACATATGTACTCATATGGTTGACCGTTATATCCTTACGGTAGAAACAAAAATATTTTGGCAACTTTTTGCTTAACCGTTTTAACCGAAAGAATTATTCGAAAGAATAACATTAAAATTTAATGAACGATATGGAACCCAATCCTTACATGAGAATCCAATTGTGGCCCTCCATACTATAATATCTATAATACGAGTAACGCGCACATTGGCGAACATCTTTCGCGTCTCTACAATTTCTCTTTCAAAGTAGAAAACGGTATTTTCAGAAAATAATACGGTTGAAAAGGCGTAGTCGAAAATCACGAATGCAGGATCACGGTATTTATCGTGTCCGTCGGTGAGTCGAACGGATGAAAATTCGGAGATTTTTTGAAAAGTCAAAAAATTTAGTTTAAAAATTGAAAGATCGAACGACTTCGCGGATCCTGGCACGCTACGTACCAGATCGGTATCTTCGCAAGCGAGAGCGTCAGACGGCAAGCATGTTGGCCGGAGGAGACGAGGGGGTTTTCCGTGCGATGACCGAGACCGAAGGGTGGGGGTTGCGAAAGGACCAATCAAGCCTTGAGCCTGACGAGGGTGGCGTGAGTCATCGGCAACGGTCTGGTGGCGACATCCGGTGGTCGGCAGTCTGCCAGTCGGTCGCGAAACGCCACGCCCGCTGTTTCAAATCTGCGAGAAAATTCCTTTCTTGTCTGTGTGTACTTTGATACACGGTACCCTCGTACGGATCGTCTTGTGAACGCGAGGGAAACCGGCCGGAGTCTGCGCACCCGAACGAACAAATCAGCGGTCACAAGAATAATTTTTCCAGCTGATCGGAAGCCGACTCCTCGTCGAGTGGTGTTCTGTGGCGGCTACTTGCTCGAGCCCTCGTTTCCCTGTGTCGACATATATATATAATATACAGTGAGTTTATGTATTTGTATCGAACAAGTTTATCGTTTACGAAAAGAAATTTCGCGATGTGTGTGGCTCGAGAAATCTAGTGTTATTCGAAGCGGAATCTCGAGCCGGTGTCCTCAGGCTCAGGAACCACAGTGGAACTACGTTTATCGCAATGAAATTTTATTTAGTGCCCAATTAGCTTTCGGATGTTAGGTTGCCCCGTTTTCACCTCGTGCCGTTGCAACAGTTCAACCGCTTCGCGGTTTCTTTTACTAGACTACGGATGTTTCTGCATTCGCAATACGTTAAAATATGTCAAATATGAAAATGTAATATGTAAACAATGCAGGAATACACCAAAATATACAAACAATATGCGAAATATCCAACAAGTGTATTGAAAATACTATAAGCTATGAGTCTTGTTTTAAGCGTTAACCTTCGTTAATTAATTACTTCTATCGGCTAAAATAAATGTACAATTTACATGTATTTATAGTTCGTAGTACGTTGCATGATAATAATAGGGTTCACATCCACAGTCTACTTATTACCTTGATACATAAAAACAAATGTATCGCGCGGAGTATCGCTTAAAATTAAAAAACATGTTTTAACAAAATAATTAGATAAGCATAAAACAACGTACTTATGTACTATATTCGGGATCAGGATTCGCTGGGCGATCCGAACGTTAAATAAACTCTTGCCGATTAAATTAATACTTATCTGAACGTATTAGTATCAGTACGGTCTCCTGCTTTCTGAATTTCAATCATAAATCTCGAAGAGATTCTTCTGCAAACCTTTGAGATCGAAATGAATTCGAAATGAAACGTTTGTTCGTATTCTCGTTTTTATAACCACGTTCTCGTCATTAGCAAAAATACGTGAAAACTAAAATACGAGGAGCGGCATCGTGATTAAGAAGCGAATATTGCGCATATTATTACGTGATTTAATTCCAATTGCTCGTTTAGGGTTAGCGAAGGTTACAGTTATAACAAGTAAAATAATACGTGATAAGTCGATCAAGGTACTAAGTTTTTGCAAGATATGTTTACCGGATTTGTATAAACACGTACGGTCTAACGACGTCTCGCGATGTGTAAGTAGAGTTGCGAAAGTCGATGATAGCGTCTTATGAAACATTTACGAAATTCGCGGATTAACTCGCTCGAGGCGGGATCAGCGTGCAACAGGAAGTAAAATCGACACTCCGAAGGTGGCCGCGAATTTTCCTCGGTCGGTAACTCTAGGTGCATACTCCGCAGACCACAGGGCGATAATAGACGTCGTGCTTAATTGCATTTTATGCTGTCGTAAAATACTACGATACGTGAAAGCGGAGCAAATGCGGTAAGCCGCAGGTCTCTGTAACGTAACACCACCGTGTACCGGGACCGAAGCTGAGACAAAAATTTGACCGCTGCGCCACACTGCCACGCTATACCGCGTTCTTTTAAAAGTCGATCGCAGACTTTCAGTTCTCGAAGAACGATGGCTCTGTGTCTCGAGGGGAACGTTTCGATGTAAAAATTGCCGATATTGCGAATCGTGTCCTTTCGATTAATATTCCTGCGCTTTTATTTACTAAAATAATCTTTGAGGAGTATTCACGCGAAAATTGTCCGATTCGTCCGATAAAAAAAAAAAAAAGAAAAAACGCTACAAATTTAGATTACGAAGGATCCAGGAATTTCACGAGACGAGAACGAACGAGAGAACGTTTGACCCGACTTTATTGCCGGAATTAACAGGAAAGCGTAACACAACGCCGCATCGCATTCCGGCCGCGACTAACAGGAAAGAAAACGGGTCCGCGCATTTTTATGAAAATGCATGCACGTAGCGCGGCTTTGCGGCATGTAGCAACCACGAGGAGATGCAAGTTTTTTATTTCATTCGTTAAAACAACTCTTTTCTTTTCGATACAGCCAACAACTTCATTTCCAACGTTAAAACGTTACGTGTAACTAGACTGCGATATTTATGGGATCTATATTTTATCTTTTGTCTGGTTTCCCTTTCGAATGGTAAGCAGTACGCGTAGACGATATTTCATTATAGACTCCCGAAACCTAAAAGCCATCGATTAAATTGAAAAAGATAAGAATTTCCACATAGCTGCTACATATTCGATTCGTTGACCGTTCTCTTCTTTAAACTACTTTCTATTTCACGCTGATTTTCTAAACGATGAATTTTCCTTCTTTACGCGTCGACGATATGCAGACGAATAATACGGAATAGATGGTTGGACGTTTACGTGGAAAAATAAGTCTTTCGTTTGAGATCTGATTCTTAAGAAGATTGAGGTTAAAACCTTGTCGAAACCTCGTCACTCGCTGATTCCCGATTGGATACGAGTGACATGATTATTTCGCTTGTGTTTTATGGATTTGCGGTGTATTTGATATGGAATCAAAGAAATCGACGATTCTGTATAGTCATCGAATTATCGTATATTGGGATGGAATCGCGGTGTTTTAAAGCAGCGATTCGAAGCGTACGAAGCGTTCAGCGCGACGATAATCAATTTGTTCGCAATGTGTCATCTCGTTATCTCTCTCGCTGTGTCATGGTTGAGACTCAATTTTTAACACAGAATATGCATTGTAAATCATAAAGTGGTAATCGTTTAAACGGCGCCTTCAACGCGCAAAAAGGGCGCTGTAAGCGTTTATCCACCGAGCCACTGTCTTCGTTCACTCTCGGACCAATTGCTGGCATAATTTGATATATACCGCGTTATATATACGTTGCAGATGATTTTACATATACGATATTCTTTTTAGAAGCTCGGTCTATAAATTACGTAACACGAAACACACACGTCTATCCGAAATAAAAGCGCAGAGCTGCAGATGTTTTAGAGTTGCGCGGAACTAGGTTAAGTAAATTCAAGACAGTATTTAAAGTGCAGGACATAAAGTGTTCGAAACCGTTGACGATACGGTGTAGCTGGAAGTTTGACACCGGCCATTACAGCGAACGGGGATAAAGCGATCATTCAGCGCTACGAATGCACGCGGGCCTTGCTCTTGTCACCAGAGATGGATTTATTTAAGAAAGGCAAAAATATACGTGTTAGCTTTATAATAAAGCGTTCTTTCACGAGAGTCTTGTATCGAACGTCGCGCTTTTAAAACGGAATCATTACTTCGACGTAAGCACATTGAAAAACGTTCGTGGCTGTCCAAATCATTAACTACAATCGCACGTGCTAAACAAATGATTTAACAGACGCTCGGAATACGATCATATACGTCGCCGGAGTAACCATCCTACGTTTTTACGTTTCTACGTCGAAACCTATTTTCATGGAACGCGATAGAACTGTGACTCAAAAATATTTTCCCTTTTTCCCTTCGAGTACGCGAGTAAATCGACGGGCGAAAATTCTCACGTGTTCTGTTTCAAGCAGATAAGAATATCGCGTATAGTAAAATTTTCATGAAAAGATGGCGAGAAAAGCTAGCGATACCGACGGTCAGGGCCGTTGAGCATTGGTTCAACGATCGTTCCGCGAGCGGAGCTTGATTTATGCGCGCATCACCTATATAATTCATATTGCTTAGATACGGTAATAGTTCGAAGGCAGCAAAGCCTCGTAGAAGAGAGTTTCGCTTGCGATCGCCAGTGAATTGGCCCGCTTTCTTTTTATTCCTTGATTATAATTATATCTGTAATTATAGATAAGCACAATACAATTAAATTCTAATTATCGATACCTTCCACGCGTATGCAACGGATGGGTGGTACTTTCGTCGAGAAATATTTTCCACGTTATTGGAAATTCGGTGAACACGTACATATTCCGATTTCGTTCATTTTTTAGTATATCGTCAAGGTCATTTCCGTGAGCAGCGTTGCGAGGATTTTAGCGGAGAGGCGACGCCATTCTCGAAGAAGTTACTGTCAAAAAAAGTTTGCACAAAAATACCTAAACTAGCTTGAAGATTAGCTCAAAGTTAGATTCGGCGTTCGTCAGGTTAGACTCTTCTCGGAAGAGGCTCCGCTCACGCTTTTATTTATCGACGCGTATTACCGTGTCGATAAGTAAACGATCGATGTTTACGCTTTTGTGTAGACCTTTTTCTGATACTAACTTTTTCGTAAACAGTGCTGCCAACTAAAACCTCCGTAGGGGTCTGTTCAACGTGGCGATAGCTCGACGACGTATGAAAAAACTATCGGTTCCCTTTTTGCGAATATTTATCAAACTCGACTGTTTCATCCGTGATGATTTAATAATTTTTCGAAATATCGGCGATCGAGGAATTATGTTCGAGCCGTTTCTCTGGCTGATCCCGAATTATATGCCGTCTTTCGTGCGAAACAAACTAAAAGTACGTAATTGCCGCGAGCGGTCTCGGATTATCGATCGGTCGAATGTCCATCCGAAACGATGGAATACAAACACAGCGCCAACCGTCTGTCACGCCCGTTTTTTAAGGGGTCCGATCGATAATAGTTTGCTCGACGCAACCTACGAATTTCCGTCGAAATTCGACGGCATTCGCAAGCGTTCGATTTATAGCAAGCGTGAAAGATATTTCTGGGACCGTCGTTCTGATCGCAAGACCGATAACCCGGTCGTATTCTAATTTGTCGCAGCTTGCGCGTTTTATAATACAAAACTTTTGTCGACAAAAGCTTGACGGGAAGCTATAGATAGGTGTTCATTTGACAGTGCCTATGTAAAACTGTCGCGTTTAGCTCTCCAGAGTTTTTTCGCAAAAATTAAAACCATCGACAGTGACTATCCGATCCGATAATGAACGACTCGGATAGTCGTTATCGATACGGCGTCAAATGGATATCTAAACACGCTTATTGCCGAACGTTCGTCGAATTCTTTCGATTACTCGCAAAAAAAGTACGATACGCGCTTTTCAACGAGTTCCTCTTAGAAATAACGCAGATTAGATGTGAACGAATTTTTGTTAAGGAATTCGTAGAATATGACTCGACTTTCCTTCTGTTCCAAGACTTTGCAGAAACATATCGCGAGGAAGTTATGTACAAATAATATAGAATAAAGGGAACTGGTGTTAACACAACCGTCTATTGTCTAACCGCTGTTGCATTACCGTGGCACACGTAATCCAATATTTCCGTGTAATTTAAACTCTTCTCGTGCGTGGAGTACATGGCACGACGAAGAGGTAACTTCTCATCGGGATGTTGGTAGCACGTTCTCTCGTTGCAGGGAGTTTTATTCGCGTTTCCGTCCTTTTACCGGAAAGTCTAGAATTTAGACCACTCTTGCTAATTTGACATTTTTGACAAACGTTTATTACTCGTGATATGTAAATACAATAGCACGGTGATTCGGCTTAATCGGCGTTGTACCGATGATAAATTCGACGTGATAAATTCGATCGTTCCATAATTATTTGCTCATCGATAATTCTACGCATCCCCTTGGCTTCTACGCACCGGTTCTTGATGCTTCGATCTACGAGCGAGACGCGTCCTTTTCATTCGCAGAGAACGGCGATCGACTTGGTAAATCGATTCCGACTGCGCGTTACGGATACTTCGATCACAGACTCGTCCGCCTATGTAACGATATTCTGGAAAACGAGCCGTTCATCGACAAATGGCCGTTGAATAATCTACGAATGTATGAATTTCTGTCACGCCTCGCACATCCATAAAGAAAGAAACGCTTGCGAACGTGTCAGCTCGTTTTAACGGAGATTAGATCGTGTCAAGTGTGACTCTACGTCGCTCGCTTATCGCGATACTTGGACGTGGAAATGTCTCTTTGCGTGTTTCTAACGAGAAACGTTCGTGATAATATAAAGTTCGTAAAGAAGGAGAAAGTAGAGGGAAGAAAAAAGACGAACGACTCCCGAGCCACGCCGAAGCTCGGGTTCGTTTCTTCCTGATCCATTAGACGCAAAGTCTAAATTACTTTCGATGTTCGAAAGAAAGTGGGAGAGGAAATGCTGGTAGCGGTAACGCGGAGAAGCGAGAACGAAGAAGTACGGTGGAAAAGCAGAGGGAAGAATTAACGACGGCAAAAGGGGTGACGGCGAATCGCAGTGAATTCACCGACGTGAACAAAAGCCCGAAATCGAGCTAGAGACGAATCGGTAGAGGGAAAATAGAAGAAACAAGTTGGGGTAAAGGAAAGGGTAGAAAGGAAACCTACGCAGTCGTGGCGCACGGGTCAACGTACTTGGATTCAGGGACGCGGATTTAGCGGGATATGCTTTTACGACTATACCGAGTGATCCGTCAGAACCGCATCATTTCCGCTATATTTTAGGATAAATTTTAGATTTGAGTTTCGATCGTATATTTAAGTATCGACCGACGCGACACCTCGATTCCAAGATACGTACGTCCAATTTAGTTTCTCCGATAGATTTAGATAGATTTAGACCCAAATTATTGGGTTGGCAATACCACCTAATGACAAAATCCCCAATCGCTTAGTTGCCAACCCAACAGATAGCGCTAACGGCATTGAAAGCATTGTACATACAAATATGTTTCTACCTCTTGTTCCATGTTTTTTTCTTATGCGCAAAAGGTTACTTTTCCTTTTGTTCGACACGACGAAGCATTTTGTTTCGCGAAAATTGCCTCGTGCGAACGAGTATCTATCGTCGTTTAGCGTTTTTTATCTATCGCATCTCCAGCGTTGCGTGTGCTATGTTACATCATGCGGTAGACCGGCGGTATAATAATTACAATTACGTAATTTTTCGTTGGCGCGTTTCGGACCATACGAGTCATAGTTGTCGTCGTAGGTGATTCACCTGTCATAAATAGCTGTCGTATTACAAATAAAAAAAAAAGACGGATAAAAATAGCCGATATTATTCATAACATCGAAGCTATAAACGATGCACAATATACGCTTTAATCGGAATTTTTAGTTGTGGCGTGCTATTTCGGTGAAAGATTTGTTGTTACAAGTGAGATGAGTAATTAACGATTTATTTAGTACGCTAATAACAAACGGTAGTGAATACGCGGTGATCACGATACGAGTCAGGCGACTCGAAAAACTTTCGATCCTTGAACGATTCACCCAAAACTTTCCGGCTTCTTAAATCATATCGCGCTCCCGTGGCTGTCAGATTTCACACGCGCGCGTGCACACATACACACAAGCACGATGCATTCTTACCACGCGCAGCCCACGTGGCACCATGCGTTCTAATCCGTCGCTGGATCTCGCTCCAGTCTATCGCAGAGACAAAAAGACTACCAGACGAAGGAATGTGGATCTGATTGGTTATTTTTCATAGACTCGACGATCATAAAGATAAGCACGCGCATTGGCCGAAAGCGTCGCATACAGCGACAGCGAGCGATAGAGAACGCTACGTATACAAATACATCCCTTGCCCCTGTAGCTTCCCGTTCAACATCTTCCCAGCTCTGTACAGTACTTTTGTCGCTACAAACTGTACCTCGAATCGATCTGCATCCGTTACCCCGATGCTTCGTTACGAACCGTGTTTCGTTATCATTTGAAACAGAATTGAAACTAAATCGATAACCGAAATATTAATGCGACGTTTAAACGAGGCGGACCAAGGCGAAGGAAGGAAACATGGAAAGGAGGAAACTCGCGTATCGCGACATATGTATGTAGAAATTTAATTACGAACGAAATTACGATAAGCTTTGTTAAACGCTAGAAAAGGAAAATATATGAAAGATCAGAAACTCTTCGTGTTATAAATCGATAATCCCCCTGCTCTCGTACGCATTCGAACAAATCGCGTTAGACTGTCATCCGTTGAAAAATGACCGTAATTGCCGGATGAATAGCAATTGTGATAAGTCACGGTCTTGCTTGATCGTGGCTCGTAAACCAGCAAGAAATACAAAACGTTTAACGACGATTCCACCTCTGTTCCGATATCGGAATTACACGCGTAATTACGAAATTAACGTTACTCTATTTATTTAATCGGCACAGTTTCGCTGGTAATGAGTAATTAAAATAAATAATTAAAATAAATAGTAGAACTGGATAAATAAATAATCGAGCTAACGAATAGGTATTCTTTTCATGTTGCAGACGGATTTAGACGCGCGTATCAGGTCCTGGTGCAGTGGGCGAAGCACGCAGGTTCGGAGGACAACATTACCGTGGTTGTGGTCTTGTTAACCCCAGCCAGCGCGATCGCAGCCAGACCCCTATACGCCCATCCGTACCATCGTTTGCAAGTGAATGATATACTCGAAAAAATGAATTCGAAGGATAAGCCGCTTTTCCTGGACATCGACGATGCGCATAACGCGATCAATTCAAATATCCTGAAACAAGCGATGATTTCTCAAGAGTCGCGCAATCACGACGATGCTGGCATTCTTGCGGCTAGCAATGGAAAGCACGAAAACGGCGACGCGGATTACGATTATTCCGACTTGGGTCCCGAAACTGACGTAGACGCGGTTGACGACGTCGCTACGATGCCCGTTAAAAATCTTTCCTACGAATTTTACGATGACAGCGACTCCGCTCACGACGAAAACCAACCTGGCAAAGACCTGAACGTTCTGGACAACATGGACGTGGACGAATCGATGAACGCCAATTTGAACGCCAATACCGACGTTACGCACGAACCGATCGCAGGTAATAACTTACACGACGATGACGAAGACGACGACGACGACGACGACGACGACGACGACGATGACGACAATGACAACGACAACGATAACGACGACAACGACGACAATGATCGCGATCACGTCCACGATAATAACGACAATGACGTTCCCGATGAGATCGCGTTATCCAAGGCCCAGGTGCTGGACGAAAGTCCTAAAATTATGCACGAGGTAATTCACGAGAAAATGAATAACCAGGTTTGCGAACTACTCGGTGAAGGTATAGGCGATGAAGAAACGAGAGTGAAAAACGACGAGCAAGTGGATGACGCGCAGGATGTCGTTGACGAGGCTGGCCCCGTGGACTATGACGATTCTCCGCCCTCGCCGCAGGCTAACAGTAAGTGTGAATTACAAAGTAAATCGCGTTTCTATAAACGACGACCTACTTCTTCTTGGATCGCGAGATGCGTCTTACTATTTGGCAAGTTCATTTTCTTGAGTTTCGTATCGGTCTATGATTTTTCCAGCTTTTGAGGCGAATTAAGGCCAGGTATCTTTGTTTCGTATCTCGAATTAAGTTTTTTTTCCTGCTGAGAGTCGTAATTCGTCTTCTTTTCTATCGTAAACACATCGAAAATTCGAGTTACGCAGGATACGTATCGCGTGGTACGTAAACGGTGCAACGAAAATAGAGGTCCTCCGCCTCGTGAAAAATATTTTTCGTTTGTGATTTATCCGTTAAACGAGAAAAAGTTTATCATCGAGATTATATTTGTTTCGAACTGTAAAGTTTGACGATTCGTTTTACGCGAAGAACGGATTAATTCGAATTAATTTTCATAGATGACGAACAAAATATTTTTAACGTAATATCAGGATCGAAAGGTGGAGATATTTTTTTTATACTTTACCTTTTATATATGATGTCTATTGGCTTGAAACAGATTTTCTCCGATTTATATCAAAGGCGTATTATACGCACATCGAGCGACAACAGACGGAAAGAATTCAATTTTTGCAATCCGTGTAAAAGACTGATGCGAATATAATCGATAATTTTAAGATATCAACAGCTATGCAATGATAATTAGAAAATGAGATCTATCGCGCGTGAACGAGTTAAAAGGAAAAGAAAGGCATAGGTTTATTTTGTACGAGAAAGATAGCCGTTTAACAACGCCTTTTCTCGTAACGCTTTTCGTCCTATGTATTTTACCATATTCCTTTTGCGCTGGAACGCTGGATTTTGGTGATTCCAAGAAACCGGTTAGAAAGAGGATCGAGATACCGTCGTTGCGCGAAACTCGCATTATTTTACGCACTAACGAACGTTTCGAGAAGGTATTTAAATTCCAACTATTTAAATTACTATCTAAATTTGAAATAAGTATTTTAGAAGAGCTTTCATCGGGCTACGCTACACGCAAGTGTCTATCGTTAGATCGCAACGGATAATGTGAAATTCTTTTTCACAGTTGCGACACGAAGAAGAAATTGCTAGCAGTATAAATTATTTAAGCACGATACGTAAAAATTAAGCTAACAGATTTAAGTTCTAACAGACGAAAACAAGGTTACACACGATGGAATAATAACTTGAAGCCGTGAATTGGTGGTGAATTTGAATTGATGGTACAAGTTCACCAACCGCACGTTTTCAGAAGAACAAACATTTTGTACAGCTTCTTTAATTCTCTAATTAATTGTTCTTGCTCTCGGTAGTCGATAAGTTGTGGTAAAAAGCGTCAAAAATGTGTTACGATGTAAGATGTAACTTTTAACTTAAAGTTAGCATTAAAAACAATTTCTTCGATCATTTTCCTAAACCGTGCGACGTTCTTCGCAAAACCTCTTTACCCTCGCGATGCAGATTTTGCGCGCAATCGTATACGACTTATCATAATCGTGTTTCCTAATCGTAATTCCGCGTTTCGTGCATTTTCTAAAAGATAATAGTCTAGATGAATATTACAGGAAGCCTTTCGAACGATAGAAACTGTCGTTTTCTCGCTATCATCTTCCGAGTTTCAAATTTGGTCAGACCGGATTTGGACGAATTGTCCGATATTAGACCTGTTCAGCTCGTAAATACAAACGTGAAACGTGGGACGCTGGAGAGCTGTTACGCGTTCTTTCTATCGCCTAGGAACCCGGCCCACTTTCCGCTGCACTTCGGCTTTCACCACCTTGTGCCAGTCACTGCGTTTCCTGCACTGATTGTCATCCGCCTCGCAAAAATTGCCAGCCTTCTTCCAACTCTACGGAGTCTTCCTTATCCCTTCCGTTCCCTTCATCGAACAGGCATCGTTTATATCCTCGACTTTTGTCATTTATCTTCGAAATATTTAGCATTGTTTGACATTTGTACGGAAGGGTGGTCAGTCTGAAAAAGTACAACGTAACATTTACGATACATCAGTCTAATTACTCTTAATTACTCTCCTAAGTAATCGCCTAAACTCTTGTTTCAAAAAATATCACACTTTGAAACGTTATAAAATGTAAGTGTACGATAATAAATTGATGCATAGACGATAAGAAGTAATTTCCTCTCGATCGTAGCAAGTTTTCCCTCGTAAATAAATTCGGCTTTTCATCGCCGAATTGAATAGGAAGAAACGTTAACTTCCTAACTGCAAACGGCTGAGCCTACGAACATCGTGATTCTAAAATATTCGCCATAAGTTGAACGATATACAGGGTGGTTGGTAACTGGTGGTACAAGCGGAAAGGGGGTGACTCTACGCGAAAAAAGAAGTCGAAGATATAGAATAAACATTTTTCGTTCGAGGCTTTGTTTTCGAGAAAATCGACTTTGAATTTGCGCTCGGTACGCGTCCACTTTATCGCGTCTCGTTATAACGGATCTCACTGCAACATTTTCAGCAATTTTTGTAATAATAAACTTTACGATTACTTCGTATTATTTCATTATGTATTCTTAATTTTCCGTTACGGCAAAAACAAACTTAAACTGCGATAATATCCATCGAGACAACGATCTACAGTGAGATCCGTTATAACGAGACGCGATAAAACGCACGCGCACCGAGCGAAAATTCAAAGTGGATTTTCTCGAAAACAAAGCCTCGAACGAAAAATTTGTATTCTATATTTTCGGCTTCTTTTTTCGCGTAGAATCACCCCCTTTCCGCTTGTGCCACCAGTTACCAACCACCCTGTATAAAAAGATACACATTTATTGTAAAACGAGTACGCAAGATGAACGGTGGATAAAATAATTAAAAAGACGATATTCGGTTGAAGAAGCTGATGAAAATCCTGCGTTGATGTAAGCGTTAAACGCTTGCTGTGTATTCGCTAAGATTCGGATCGACCAGTTCAGTAACGATATTAATGACCGTCGTTTTATAAGAAAAACCTGACCAAATAAAATAACAAATACATATCTAGAAGGTGAGAGAAGAATGGGAGGGAAGAAGAGATGGAGTTGGTAATACGAAGTAATAAGTCTCGCGATGAAATACAGGATGCATCTGGAATCTGGGCTATATTAATACGCAAATGGAAAGAACATTGATATTTTACTTTTATTTTTTCTTACAAGGTACACGGTTATTCGGAGGGGTGTTTCGTTTAACTGGAAATGGTGGAATATCTCTCGAGGGATCGAAGTTACAAAAAGATTTATTCCTTCAAAAGTTGTTTGGTATATGGGCATCGGATAGTGTAAATAATTTTTTCGTATGTACAGTAGTGGAGAAGATATCAAAGTTGAGATAGTTTCTTTTTTTTTATGAAACCTTGTATTTTTCTATTCGTAATATGGTGACGTTTGTTCGGGTGAATACAACGACCTGTCGCACGATATTATTCCGTGTAGCGGAATGTCATAAATTAGATCCAAAGATGAACGTAAATTGGTAGCCGAACCCTGCGTGACTGCATCTAATTCCATCGAATTACGTCACATAAGATTCAACTTCGGATCTAATTTACGACATTACGTGGTACGGTGTCGTGATTTAATATCTCCTCCACTACTAAAAATATTATTTACACTTCCTAATGTCCTCCTATGTACCAAACAACTTTTGTACTAACGATTCCTTTGTAACGACGATCCTGCAGATATTTCATCGTTTGCGGTTAAACGAAACACTCTGTACATATGATGAATATTTCGAGTTGGATGTTCATCGATGTTAAATTAATGTTACGTTTAAGCGTTAATACAATTCAGACGTATCCTGTGTACAGAATTTTACATACGGACACGTTTAAGGGGAGCGTAAGGTTGAATATTTTCGTTCATGAGCAATAGGAAAGCGTTACCGACTGTTTTCTTCGAAGTACAGTATGATATTAAAAAAGGAGAACCGTCATGACACTTACGTGCCAAAGAAGCCACGTATGCCGTTCATGTATGCGCGCAGTTATTCACTATACCACGCCCCTCTTTTTCTATCTGTCTAAATTTATCTGAGCATGCATTCGCAAGGTCGTTTTACTCCTACTATGTCGTCGGTGAATTTTCTTAATATTTAATTCGAGTTGTAAGAAAATTAATTATACTTTTACAACGGCTATGATAATTAGAAACTTTGTTAAGGACATACGGCTTTATTTATTGAAAATCGATATCCTAGGCGGAATATTAATATATAATTTCTTGATGTGATAAATATAGAGATATAATTAGTTATATTTATACAGTTCCCAAATTTCTTTACAATTGAATCGTTATGGAAATAGACACTTGCTTGATACGTAAAAATTTATAATATCTCTTCTTTTATTCGTTTTCTGTTTTTATCCCACCCTTCTCTTTTAGGGGCTCAAATAAAATTCATTCGAAGAATACAGTTTTTATATCGTTCAAACGTCGTATAAATCTCTGAGATTATTACCAATAACTATGATAATTACACGCGCGCAAAATTCACAGTGTCAAATTTACCGCCAAACGGTCGAAGTATCTGGAATCGTCGTGAATACGTGCGATTGGATAGGAGAGTCGTGATACATTTGGATTGGCGCACGAGTATGCGGGCATCGACCAATGGCACGCCATGCCGCGTGGGTCGACTGGAGGGGGTTCCGGCAGTTGGACTCGAGCCCCGGACGATTGCGAATGTGCGACTTCTTTCATCCTGCTTGAGTTGTTTTCGTCGTGTAAAATCACTTGAATTAGTGTATAGTGCGTTTTGATAATAAATTAATCGATTATTTCTTCTGAGATCGACGCAAAACTTCTATAAAGTTTCGTGTAGTATTCAGAAGCAGACGGTGCCAGTGAAAGAGCGTTCTCTAAGGTATGTACGTTAATCACGTCCACCATGAACCGTTTACGGAGAATTTAAATTTGGAACGGATGCCGGCCGGCGTTCAATCTGCCGGTTGATTTCGTACGATACGTAGGATTTCGTAGCCAATTTTCCAAATTTTCCAAATGTTACTCGTTATATCGATTCGTTGGTAAAATCCTTAGTTTGTTTCATTGTTGTTCTACAAAAGGCCGACCATCGTCGTCATGGGCTTGGCTGGATTTCTTAGAATTAAATTCAAAGGTTGATGCATAGCCAAGAAATGGTGAGGTAGTAGATTCTTTCCGTTCGCCTTCACGCGGTGGAAGTTGAATTTCTAATAGCTTTTTTTCTTTCTTTTCTATCGATTCGGAGAGCATACGACATATAAAGTTGTTTTATTGATATCTGAAGATTGAACATTTGTAGCGGCGTGCATTTCAAAAATGAGTGGTAAAATGAAGAATTTGTTTGCTCCTTGGCGACATAATCCACACAACGTAAATGTACATATAGCTGAAACGTAGTCGCGTTCCATGGACACACTGTGACGTTAGCAAAATGGTGCAATTCAAAAATCACGTACGATACGTTTTATAACCTGGATCGAATTTAACAATTTTATGCGATGATTTATTGAAAAAGAATAGTCTTATTTTGAACGTATCTATACTTTCTTTCTAAGTATTTGATATAATTTTAAAATTTATTTAAATGTTTCGAATTTCTTCAAATGCATTTATAGAAATGAATATAGAACATAGAGATTTGAGCTGATATACTACGTTTCTTCGATTAACCAATTATCTTATTAAGTTAATATCATTGAAATTATTACCTATCGCAATTAATAGATTCGTGTTTATGTAATATTTATACTTATATTTCATTGGTTTCATTTTGATAATACTATATACATAACAGAATTCTTACAAGTTCCAACTGTTTAACTTGTTAAGCCCATTATAGAATAATTTAGGAAAATATGTTACATCATTAAAAATTAGATCAAAGTTGAACAATATTTGCAGCAAAGAATTTTCAGAAAATTCATTATCCGTACGAATCTTTTTCAATTACTCGAGATGTTTTAAATATAATCTAATTTTAATATATAAAAAATATAACAATAAAAAAGAAATCGACTCCGGTTAAATGCACTATTTTACCAATTTCGACCAATAAAAACGATATTTCATTATCTTTGTGTATACTATTCGGTACATCG
The DNA here is from genome assembly GCF_000188095.3 of Bombus impatiens. NCBI lineage: Eukaryota > Metazoa > Arthropoda > Insecta > Hymenoptera > Apidae > Bombus > Bombus impatiens. Next base: position 285,756 of record NT_176470.1, read on the forward strand.
AAACATGCATAATTTATATGTACGAAAATAATATCTATATCATGAAAGTATGGCGGTGAATTTGCAATGCAGGATGCACCGTTTAATTTTTTATCAGTTTACCCGTATTGGTCACAATCAACGATACATTAGCCTTTCAGAATTTTCAAACTATCATTTGGATACGGGTTTCCACCATCTGCTTTATTTACAAAGCGAATAATTTTTATGAAACAAAAAGGCTGGTCAAAGTTATTGAAGAATATAGAATTTTGATATAAGAAAGCAATTTTAAGAATCTTAATTCCGCGAGTGCGTTTATTAAAATTTTATTTGATTGACATGCAACATTTTTTCCAATATTCATGTATTTTTTGATAACGTCTAGGAGTAGAATCCCAATATGCCAGTTTACAGTTTTGATTGCTACTTGTGTATGTATGTAGTTCAGTTATAAATCTAACCTAAAACAGGTCTGTCTAAAATCTGACCCAATCTTAAACCTAACCTCATTTACCTACAACCTCGATTGGGTGATATTTAATGTTCTGCGAATGTGTACGTCCACGTCGAGTGGACAGTATAGCGTAACTATACTGTCAACTAAACTCACTGATGCTTTTCTTTTCTTTTTTTTTTATAATACTCTACTAGTCAAATATTATCAGAAAATTTAGAGATCATTTAAAAATTATTCTTGCTCTAAAGCAAAATTTAATCTTTCATTTTGTAGATTCGTTGTCGCATAATTTAATATTTATTTTTGTAGATGATATTAGAAAAATGAATTTTCATTATTTTCTATAAATTCATAAATAAACTAAATAGATATTATTTATTTTAGTATAATATAGATCTGTGATATAAGAAAAGACCTTGGTATAAATGTTTTAATGTATTATACATATAATTTGGGAATTATCAAAAAACTGATAGCATGATCTACGAATATAAAGAAAACCTTAGATAAAAAAAGAAACGTAAATTATAATTCTGAATAATATTCTCTTTTCTAAGATGTTATACCGTGTGAACAGAGTGAGTCGCATTACCGTAAAAGAAATATAAATATAAATAATATGTTAATACAAACATTAATATTTATTCCGAGATGGTTAATTACCTTGACGATGATGGATTAAATTCGCATATTATGTTTTGAACGTCATACGTGTTACGTATATCTTTAATCGATTAATGCCTTACGAAAAAATACCTATAAATATTAACAGATAATTATTGTACTGTATGTCTCGTATGACTCACAATAGGAGATATCATGGTATACAATAAATTATATCGTGAACATCCTTTTATCTAATATCGATAAAAGCGAAAACTCTTCTGCATTTTTGCACCGTGTCTTTCTATTTTTTAAATCGATCAATGTTAAACACTCTACGAGTAATTGTACTCCAATGGTAATAGAATATACGTACCATGTTAAAAATTTGCGCGTCG
>NT_176470.1:287568-299287 GCF_000188095.3 Bombus impatiens
CGTGTCGACGCAAAAAAAATTAAGGGTGTCATCAGGTAAACACATGGAGTAAACGCGACAATGGGGAAAAAGTGGGACACGCTGCTCCGAAGCGTGTTAATTAGAAAAAAAGAAAAATATTGCGAATATTATCCCCAGTGGCGTTTGTTATATAATTAATATTAAAAACTCTATGTCGTTGAATCACGTGCTACTAACTGTATTGCAGTTTTGAAAGCCCGAAAAAGATATAAGCGCGGTCGGTTTAGCGTGTCACGACATTAGCGAGGTCTCTCGTCTGCAAGCTGGTAATTGGATCTAACCTAGTGCGTGTAGCATGGATCGGCTTACCTCAAACTTAAGTAAATTACACTGGCCTATGTATACGACGCATCGCGTTCTTCGCGGTCGTGATCGTCCCTACATCAATGATATAGGATGATGGGATAAAGACCATCGCATACGGTACATTAATTCGTCGATTCTTCTAGAAAAACGATCGAAAATTATTTAACGACGAATTCGATATCTCATGAACCATGATTGAACTTGGTTAGCTTTTACAAACGAAAAGCTTGGAGGAAAAATGCTACAAGTGATGAAATTTTTAACGTTTTAACGTTTTGAAACGAAGCCAAATGCTAAACGTTTTACTTACATACACGCACGCATCGTACGACAGAGAGAAACACGCAGTGCAAATGTAAAAGAAAGAAATTCCTTGAGGAAAAATGCACTAGCGTAGTATGTAACTATTATAAAATATTGGACAGAGAATGTAATGTAAAACCGTATTAACTGGTTAACTATGCTTCACTGGTTACTCACACTGTACTATATCCTATGCTCAAATAATTACATTTCCCCTATGCTCGAATATTAAACGTTCAATCGGTTATTATCTGAATATCCGGCCATTCAATTCTCAAGGGTATTTGCAGTGAAAAGCATTATATATGTATGTGGAAATATTTATCTGTAGTAATTAAATTAGGAATACAATTTATTTAGTTAATTTGTACATACATCTTGAGACAATCGAAACGTTTCACTTTTATGAAATATCGTCCTTTTCGGGTTTGGTAGTTCCAATGTTGATTAACGATTTACAGTCATAAACATTGACTTTTTGATTAAAAGAATGCGCGTTTCTCTTTCGATGTTATCCTAAAACTGCTTGCTCTATTCGTAAACAGAAGTCACAGGTTCCGCAAAGAATTTAAATTATTTGAATTACAAAATATTCAGGTACGCGTAGAAAATAATTTTATATACGCTCGATGCTTGACGGTATTTGCAACAAATAGGAAACATTTTCTCCTTATGCTTTTACGTCTGCCAGAGCTCCGTATAACGATGTATACATGTATGTATGTATACATGTTATAAAGCAAGAACTGTAAAAGAAAAACTGTAAATAAATTGCCGATATATCGGCTTATCGCTATGAACAGATTAGCGTTTCGAACGAAAGTGAAAGCAATATTCTCGTAATAATGGATAAGCTTTTTCTTTTCATACGTCATTAAATTGACATTTTGTGGCGAGACCCTTCATCGATATATGCGTTTCAAGGTTAAGTCTATTTTTAATTTGCGATACTTTCTCGGGCGAGCCTTCGTAATAACGTGGAGAGTTTTATGTCACTCATTGGATGAGGGAGGGGGTTCTATACGATACACAGCTTCCCATGATACAAGATATTTTCAAATACTCCGTAATTTATATTATCAATTTTTTCATCGATAGTATAAATAAACGTGCAAATGAAATTATGTTAATGTTTCATCTTATTCGCAAATAATACGCGTAATTTTATCTATACTAGATTTTTAACCGTAACATCGCCGAGCGATCCTTAGGTCTACCTAACGACCATGCAAGACCTAGAACAGAACACCGCTCGATATCGTGATTCTTAATCGCGTTTGACGAAAGAGGAAGTAGAATAAAAACAGCAATACGATTTCAAATAGAAACCTCTCGGTATACGTGTGTCGTACTCGGAACGCATGTGTAGCAAACCGTAGCTGTAGTAAACGATCGCAGCATGGCGTTTATTGTCCGTGCGAAGCCGATAATTCGTCCAGCAGCGATCCTTACTTACGTCAAATCATTGTTCCGAAACTCGTAACCATCTGTGACGTTTTACGCTCGCTCGAATCACAGTCGGTAACGTAGCTCTTCCTTTTGTTTCGATATGATCAGTCTTTCTCAAATACTTACTACGCTGGAGAAGTCTAACGTATCGTTGCGCGTTTTTCAAGCTGCGCCGCACACCGTTCTAAATTCGCGCAAAATACACAAGTCAACGCGATACAAATATAACGAAACTACGTCGAATCCCATGATTTTTAAATAAAAAACACTAAGTGTATATTTTTTCCCATGCAACCAATGAAAAATGAAATATTATTATTTTCGTTAGAAATAGACGAAACTTTTCAAACAGACTAGTACTTGTACGCCACTCGAGTACGAGTCTGAGACGTAAATAAAATTATTAGAAAATTCTCATAGTAAACACGGTCGTGTGTTCGTGGGTCATATATCGAATTCGTCGTGTTTGCTGGTTATCCACGACCGTTCAAAGACCGATACGTTCGACCTCTCGCAGATCGCTAGGAAACCACAGCATCCTTGTAAAGAAAATATGTACTTTTTGCCATTCGAATCGGGTACTGTACATCGAATGACAACAGGGATCGGGTCAGGTGCAGCTTAGAGAGACTGAGCCTCGAATAGCGGCAGAGTGTCTGTTCGCTTTTATTTTTCCTGTCTCTGTTCTGCCTGCTTGTCGCCGGTTTAAAATTAGCTCTCCCTTGCTCTCTATATACACCAAGTTGAACCGATGCGTTGCACCGTACGTACGGTCGAAATGAAGAAAAAAGCGAAGAACGAAGAAGCAGGAGAAAAAGAAGCTAGCTAAAGAGAGAGAAAGACACGCGTACGGATACAACGGGAGTCCTCTTTCGGGACAAATCTTTTCGACGCACGCTCTTTTTTCTTTGGTTTTTTATTTTTCGCCTCGTTCCGATGAATCTTCCTGCAGACTTCGTTTAGTTTAGGGTATTGTATATGTATAAATACGCGGCACAATGTCCCCTGGTGTATACTAACTTTGGATACAAGTTATCTCGAACAACGAATACAAAGATGATGATAAATTCAACGTTTTCGTTATTTTTATTGGAATAACGCGCAGCGTCGGAAACGATGCTTCGTTAATCGAAATCTGCTCCGAGATTGAAATTATCGGCTGAAAGAGAGCGATGGAACGCAAATGCAAAGGAGCGAACCGAGAAAAGAGGAGGACTATCCAGCTAAAATAGTTGTCGTCTCGGGAGGGAAACTAAATGGATGCAAGTATGTATTTCGAAAGTTGCACGCGGAGATCGTTGGAACGGATTTGCGTTGGTGGTAAGGAAGGAAGGTTAGAATTAGGAACGAGTTAAGACAACGTTCTCCGCGTGGGTTGCCCTTTTTTTGGCATCCCTTGAGCCTGTTTCTATGTACACTTTTGGCTTCTAGAGTTTTCGATTACGTGAAGTGGTAACTGCCTATCGCTTTACGCTGTAAATGTATCCTTTAATAGTAGTTGCTCATCGTGATCGTTTCCTCTTATTAACCGCAGAAAGAATATGTATGTTATTAAAATATTCTCGCTAGATTGCGGGCGTTCGTTCGTCTGAAATACATTAAAATATGAAAATGATATACGCGTGGTATGGAAACGTAATACGTGAAAATGTACAGAGGTATATTCATTTACGCAAAGAATACGCAAAATATGCAACAAGTGCATATATCGAAAGCGTGCTGTAACGATGAAACATTTATTAGCCACGCGTGATGATTACACATAGTTAAAATTGCAATAAGCTATAGGCGTTTATTTAATATACATACGTGTGTGTGTGTGTATATATACATATATCGGATTTTTTTCGATAATAATATATTATAACAAATCCCTTATTTAATACCAATAGCTAAATATCAGGTGTGTAGTATTTATAGCTTAGAATATATCTGTGACCATAATTATTCGCATAAATAAATAAATGATCGAAAAAAATATATATGATTTGCAAATAAAAAGGATCAGCAAATACACCAAAGTTTAAGAAGATTCTTAGTTTCTCTGAAATATCCTAAGCTTCCTTTTATATCCTCAAATTCTCTTAAACTCGATTCAAATAATCATTGCGTAAATCATTCTCTTCTCTGTTATATCACAACTTCGTTTAGTTGGTCGATTTCGTTAGTTGGTCATTCGTGCATCGTTAACGTTACATTCATTCGTTATAGCGATACCATGTCAGCGCTGTAAGAGCAAAAGACGTGTTTTATTTTCATAAAAATATTTGGACGCCCGATGATCTCGTACAAAACGACACAAATAAATCGTGCATACGTTTAAAACTTATTCAACGTGTAAATATAAGCAAGATATATATATATATATATAATAAGAATGGCACGAATGCCATAAATCAAACGCAATACGTTTCTCGATATTTTCAGTCGTATCTGTTCGTTGGTTTCTTTCGATAACATTTCATTCGAAATGAGAAAAGAGGAAAGAATTAACTTAAGATACTATATACAGTTGGGAACATAAATATCGTTCGGCTCTTTCAAACGGAATAACTTTTCTTTAAATTGGACCAAACGACATTTTTTGAAAAGTCAGAAGGATCGGTTTATTGGACGGACGCGTAAAACAAATTTTGTAAAGGTACGTTTAGAAGATTGAAAAAAGAAAAAAAAAACGTAGATCGGTCGATATCGTTCCGTGGCTTCGAATCGTATCGTGTACTAAACGATCACGACATTGAAATTTCATATAGACGAAACTCACGCTCGATAATCTGCAACATTTTTTCATCCATATTTTATCGATACATATCGCTATTCATGGATCGCATCGATCATTACCATAATCTGCTCGAGCACAAGCACACGCCATAAATTGGAGAAACATTGGCAAACGTTTCGTAGCAAATCTTGCGAACGCTAACTCCCCTGCCAACGTTTCCCTAATTTATGATACTGAAAGAATCGATGTGTGTGTGTGTGTGTGTGGCGAACAGGGTGTTTTTCACCTAGGAACCTATCGTAGAGTCTGTTTCAACGACCGAACACGAATATCGGAGGAACATCTCGACGAAGCAAACTCGAAGGGGTGGGTCGATCAGCCGGCGCGGCGCGGCGCGGCGCGGCGGAGCGATGGCATCCCGTACGGTGAATCAGAGTATGGGGTGAATTTGATGGAACACCGGTTGCTCGTCTTTAAAGCGAAATTCCCTGCACCGACGGCAGGGTGAGTCACCTTGTGTGTGCAGGGCCAGAACCAATCGTAGGAGCGGCGTTCCTGTTGGAGATGAGGTGCGACTGTTGCTATACGCGGTGTGTGTGGTGGTACAGGTGGGTGGTGGCAGGGCCGTCGCGGAAGGGGGTGCACCGGGGGCTCTCTAGACTAGATCGATAATGCATCTGTTGGCGGGCGTAGTTCCTCTTAGTCAGCGGCGATCGCTCCTGCGGCCAGATATCCTACTGCAAACTCGCTTGCTTCTTCGACTTGTGAGTACCATCGCCCTTTCTCCAACGATCACCGTCCTGTACTTCGCGTTTACGAATTGCCACAGTTTTTTCTCCTTTGCGTTCTGTCTCGTTGCATTTTCTGTTCTGTTGCAGCACGTTATCGTGTCGTGAGAAAAAGAAAGAAAAAAAGAGAGAAGCGACGTGGGATCGAAAACGGTAGTAGAATCGATCGTCACGAAGTCTTATCTCGATGTTTCATCTTTGATGCTTCGAAACAGTTTTTGTTCCTTCTGTAGCAAGCGGACCGTGTATCGTTAACGCATAGGGTCGAGCCGATCGTGTTTCGCCTACGAACCGATGGTCGTTTGACGTAACTGGCGATGCAAGTACCATCGATATATACGTTGTCTTCGTATATTTAGTTCGTCGTGAAAAAAATTCGAAATTCGTCGAAATTTGTAAATAAGTGATCGACGCGTTAAATCGCCAGGTGAATTTTGTATGTCTCGCTGTCGGTGCCGGAGTGTCGCTTATTTCCGTAGGACACGGTACATGCATGTGTACGTAATTAGTATTTTATTAGAAAAAAAAAAAGGAACGAAATTACGTAAACGCTTTGTGCTGCATTTACTGTCATAGCGTTAAGCAATATTACAGAGTTTACAAATACTACTAGTTCTTTTAATTTAAATACTTGGACGCTAGAACTAATTTCCCGTAAACTGTAATCTAAGTATTTCGAAAATAAATAATCGTGTAGATAAAATTACGTTTCTACGCGACGTTGATCTTGCAAGGAAACAGTTCGTGGTTTCTGATCGATTCGACGATTCCAGCGTGAATCAATTTCGACGAATTTTGTCGTTTTTCGTCACCGGTGATCTTCTCTTCAACGCGTTAATAACGAAAATTATATTTTTCTGTTTTCGTTTGGTCGTTTCGATAGTTCGACTATCCTCGGTTGCTCGAGCTGCGCTTTATCGCTGTGTTAATTTTCTAAGGCCACGACTTCGTCCAAGCGAGTTTATCTCTTCGTACGATGTGTCCAAGTATACTTAAATCGTTAGCTAATTCGGAATATCATTTCTTTCGCTACGTTTAGTTGATTCAAATCTACAAACATTAAAAAATATTAATTGTGCGATATTTACAGGATTAGTACGCGACAGGTGCATTTAAAAAAGCGACATTGACGTAAACGTTAGCTGTTGTTATTATTAACTGGTTGTTTATCGATATCAATTGTTCGCAGAGCCTCTTCAGCATGCACTGATCCACGAACCGGATAATGTAGCGGACAGCGAGGATTCCGAAGACGAATGGAACTATTATCGTATTGATCCGAACAAAGAAAAAGATTCCGTAACGCCTGTCGACGAACCCCAGGAAACGAAAAACGTGGAAGAAGAAACCGACGTACCAGAATTAGCTGTGGAAGATATCGAGTCGAAAATCCAGTCTGAAGGCATAGAGGAAGACATTAAATGCGAAAGTCCGAAAGAGGAATCGCCTAAGCTTTTTAACACAGAGGTATTTTTCAATTTTAATCGAACATTTTTCATTTCCACTATTCGTGTATATTTACCTCTACCCTTGTCGATAATAATTCGCTATTTGTTTATTTACGACGCCCCGGCATCGTAGCATCGTTGCTAGGTCCGATTCGAATCGGTATTTCGTTTGATCCGTTTCGTTTCTTTCGTTATATGTTGTTTTATTTTATCGTTAAATCGAACGTTTCGCCGGATCTTAATTAACGCGATGCTATTAGGTTTTAACGGAAAATCGTTTTTTGCGAATAGATTAGCACCGAAGATAGAATGGAAGAGAAACCGATAAAATTGGAGGATCGTTGCGCAGAGGAGCAAGATCAGCCGAAGGACGTGGATTTTCAATTGAATCCTGACGCGGCAGAATTCATTCCCATTTCACCGCAGTTTATGGGAACGAGAATGAATCTCGTCGAGGATTATCCTGTTTCTGGCTCGCCTTTCAAACAAGTTCCACAGATGGACGACATACAGGTACCCAGTCAGAGCGAATTCGAGAAAGAAGTGTGCCAGCGACCAAGAGAAGTCGAGGTCGAAGAGAAAGAGTACCAAAATGGCGATAGTGTGTCGTGTCGTACCACCGACTATACGGATTTTATGCCTGATCAACAAAAGGCGACCAGTATATCCGGGAATATGGACGATTCTGAAATATCGTCGACGAAAGCTGAATTTGGAGACGAATCGGCAGTCAGCTTCTTAACAGCTAGCGAACTCCACAGAACAGGTATCTCCGCGATAGACGAATCTTTCTCAAGCTCCGACCGCGAGTATGACATCGCTAAAGACCCGATGGCTATGTCCTTCACACCCAGCGACTTCGAAGCGGCGTTCGACAAAAGCGTCGACTTGAACGCCGTTCATAATCTAAGCAACGCCGATTTGGAGGATAAGAATGGCATTATGGAAAAGGAGGAAGAAGAAGAATTCATGGCGGAATCACCGAACATGGAAGTTGACTCGAAGAACGTAATAACCACCGGACCCACTGCCGAGGAACTGCTAGACAAGAAGCCAGCATTTTCCGACAAGCTCGTTGACGTATTCGCGAATCTGTCTTTGCAACAAGAAAATTGCCAGGATACTTTCATCGGGCACGCGGACGAATCGGAAACCAACAGCGTTGATTTCTTAAATCCGCGATCAGAGTGTTCCCAATTGGAACAAGAAGAAACCGTGAAATACGATCATTCCCCATTGGCCGAGAATTATTCCGCTGAATTCGAGTCGAAAAAAGAAGCCGTTTCCATCGATAACGAACAACCGTTATCGCCTTCGAGCGTCGACATAGACGAAACCAAGCTCATAGACGAAGCTAGCGAGGACACCGCTGCTCTTGCTGGAAGCGATCTTCAAAAAGATATTTACTCGAACGAGGCTGATACTCCCTCGTCCTTGTCACCAGTTCCCGATGCGATGGAAAATGATTCGATGATAGCAACAACTGAGAGCGCACAAGTTCAGTCTTCCATACAGGTTCGATCTTCGTTACACGCGGATGCTCCAGAATTTATACCCACTCAATACAACTTCCAATCGTATGGTATGGAAAGCAACGAAGTGGTTTCCCAATCGTCTGCCGCCGAAACGATCGACGTTTGTCAAGTGTCACGTACGGAAGAAACTGCTGATTCTTATCAAACGTATTCCACAGAAGCTGGTGACGCTTTCGAACTGGTTCAACAGGATATAGTTTCAAACGTACAGTTCGATGAGAAGGAAGTCGATGATTTAGTATGCACGAAATCACCGGTGCAGGGAGTGAATTTATTAGATTTTGCCGAAGAACAGCAGGACGTTTGCGTAAAACATCCTGCCTCTTTGATGACACCATCCCTTTCTCCCCAGGAACTTCAGGAAAAACCAGTTGACGATATTGTTTGCTCTATGGAACGCCCTATCGATATTGGCCAAAAACTAGATGTAACCGAATCGAAAGACGTTACTGCGGAGGACGAAGCGGAGGAAACAACGAACTCTGTAGAGGAACCGATGGAACCAACGATATCGACAGAAGCGACGGTGGAAGCTGTAGAGCCAAAGGCGGAGCCAGTTGAAGAATTTACTTTGAATTTGTCCGATTCTATGCAAGAATTCACAGGTTTGGAGAACCAATTGCAACCTACGGAAGACGAGATTCTTAAATCCGAAGTTGTTAATGATCTTGAGGAAGAACTTATAAAGAAGGAAGAATCGAGAAATGTCACCGCAGAACTAGAAAAACTCACAGAACCTGCAGTCGAAGTAGAATGCATGATACGAGAAAGGCAGGAGATCGAAGAACTTTTGCCTGAAGTTGATAAATCAGAGATCAACGGTGAGCCAGAAACAGAAATTGAACGATTAAAATTGGAAGAGCCAAAAGTGGATCAGATAGAAGTTAAAGAGCCAGAAATTAAAGAACCGAAAGTTGAGGAGTCAGAAATTAAAGAACCAGAAGTTAATGAAGCAGAAATTAAAGAACCAGAAATTATGGAGCCAGAAATTAAAGAACCAGAAGTTAAGGAGTTAGAAATTAAAGAACCAGATGTTAAAGAATTAGAAATCAAAGAACCAGAAGTTAAAGAGACGGAAATTAAAGAACCAGAAGTTAACGAAGCAGAAATTAAAGAGTCAGAAATTATGGAGCCAGAAGTTAAAGAACCGGAAGTTAAGGAATTAGAAATTAAAGAACCAGATGTTAAAGAATTAGAAATCAAAGAACCAGAAGTTAAAGAAACAGAAATTAAAGAACCAGAAGTTAAAGAAACAAAAATTATGGAATCTGAAATTAAAGAACTAAAAACTACGGAGTCGGAGATCAAAGAACCAGAAATTACAAAGTCAGAGATCAAAGAACCAGAAACGATGGCGTCAGAGATTAAAGAACCAGAAGTTAAAAAGCCAGAAGACGTTAAGGAACTGGGAGAAGTGAAGGAATTGGAAATAGAAAAGACAGTCCAAGTTGCAGAAAACAAAATCGTCGAAGCGGCTGCAACGGCGGCCGTGACCGCTGCAGCAGTCACAGCGGGTGCGGCTGCAGCACAAAGCAAAACGAAATCAAAGGTATCCGCAGCAAAACCAATGAAATCTTCTTCGAAGACACCTGCACCGAAATCAGTGCCAACGTCCCCCTCGAAAACTCCAAGTTCCACGACGCGTACGCCGACTGCGGCAACGAAAAAGCCATCGACACCCTCTCGTCCGAAAGATCTAGACGCTCCGAAGAAATCTACGGTTTCAACCGCTGCAACGGCCAGCAAACCATCAGTTTCGAAGACCGCTACGAAAACAACGACATCGACTACTACAACGAAACCAACTAGCAGAACCAACGTCAGCAGTGTCTCTAAACCAAAACCTGTCGCCACGACATCCTCGCCGAAACCGACTTCCACCGATAAGAAACCTACTGCAAACGGTGACGTGAAACCTTCGACTAAACCAACCGCGACTAAACCTTCTAGCAAAACACCGTCCACAACCAAAACCACGCTAGTCAAAACATCCACTACGCGACTGTCCTCCGGAACAACGACGAAACCGAAACCAGCATCTGCTACCACCACGACCGTCAAATCCAGCACAACTCTAAAATCCAGCAGCACCGCGACCAACGCTTCCAATACTACCACGGCGGCTAGTACGAGACCTAAAACGGCTCCAGCCGTTGGAAATGCTATGAAAGCTCGCTTAAACGCCAACAAGTCGCCGATAATCGATAAACAAGTTAAAGAAACAGCCAACAAGCAGATTTCCATGGGGCGAACAAGTACCGCTGCTAGCAAGACGACTCGTTTATCCACCAGTGCTTCTACCACAACCACGGTAAAACGTGTATCCTCGACAACGAAAACTACCACGGCTGCGTCACCAACCAAGAAATCTACCACTGTAACGAAAGTTTCCAAAACTTCGTCTATGGGAAAAACAGGCATCGACAAAGGAAAGGTACTACAGAATGGCGTGTCTGAGATAAACGCGTTAATCGACTCGATGATCGATGACGTACCGAAAAAAGATCTGTCGCCTGTTGTTACTCCAAACGATAACCAGCTGATCATGAGTTCCGATTGAATTTGCGGTAAACAAGACCGATTTCAATCTTAGTTTTATGTCGATCGTACATCACGCACTGATAAACGTTCTATATTTACCAAAAAAAGAGAAACATCAGAACATCCGCTAAAAAAAAAAAGTAGTTTCTTAGGGAATATATAACGAACCGGAAAAAGTTTTTACTATAATTAGCGTAAACTATAAAATATAATATATTAATGTGTATATGTACCGATGAAGTAATAAGTCTGTTTATCTATATCGGCGGAGAGAGATTGTGCGAGAGAAAGAGAATGGATGAAAGCGTGAGAGAGTGAGAGAAAGAAAGAGAGAGAGAGAGCGTGCGAGAGAGGGTGGTGTAAGAGAGAATATATACTAAAAAAAAAAAAAAAGAAAAAGAAAAAATAAAATATATGCTATCGCTTTTTGACTGCTTCGATCGTGCTGGAAATGTGATGTCTTGCTGGTAGCAAAAGATATGTAATAAAATCGGAATGCGAGAGAGAGAGAGAGAGAGAGAGAGAGATAAGAAAGAAAGAAGAAACACGCGAATTAAAAAGCGAGGAAAATATCGAATGTTTTTTTTTTTTTTTTTTTTTTTTTAA
>NT_176470.1:299445-340376 GCF_000188095.3 Bombus impatiens
TGTTTTTTTTTTTTTTTTTTTTTTTGTAAATAAATGGACGCATTTCCGGAAGCGGTCTTTGAGATATTAATTGAAGAGGAATGCCCACTCTTGGTGCTGTAACTGGCCTGTAAACATGACATTACACACGCAGCGCAAGTTCACCAAGTCACCAACAGTTAAAATTCGGAATCCGGAGAGAGTGTTACGTCACGCTTGACCGTACGAGTCGGTTTCTTAACATATTCTTAACGTAAATGACGAAGCTGGACGGTTTTTTATACTTTTTAATTTTATATGTGCATTATACATGATAATAATTAATCGCCGTACTTTTTATAGAAGAAAACTTACATTACACATACATGTAACGCGTATGTACAAATACGTACGCATAAACATATAAACATAACATATGAACACGAACGTATTCACACAATCGAACATACACGTACACATAAACAGAAAACGTGGACGACAGGTAACATATATTTATTTTTCTTTGTTTGTTCCTATTCCGAAGTTGAGTATACTGCGAGAGAATATTATAAACTTGTCATTCATTACTACTATTCTTATGTATTCTCTATCCATCTATGTACAGCACTTCTATGAGTTAATGTGATATCTATTATATTAAATAAATTCGAACAAATACGAAACGAAAGGACAATTTATATGTGTAACACGTGAAAATCAACTATACACATAACGTGGAAAAATGCGAGCAACGATGAAAGAAGGAGGGATTTATTCAAAAGAATGATCGCAATACGAGGAAAAGAATCGATTACCCTGCTAAGGACCATTTCGTTGCTCGGTTTTAAAGGTGCGACTGAATTATACATTCGACAGGTATTCGATCTTTATTACCACTAAACCATACGAATAAAGAAGTAAAGAAAATTTTCAATGCTATTTATGACAGTCCCACGGAATTTTTAACTACCAAAATAACATTACGGTGTAAAACAAAACCCGCATATTCTTTTATTTATGTTTCTCATATTATCATCCTTTCTGTTTCTTTCTCTTTTCGTATACAGACTAGTTGTTGCTCGGGTCTATTTGTTTATAAATTTATCCCAGAGCCTCTTCGTACACTACGTTAATATGTAGTGTGTTATACACCCATCCATCATGCCCGTACTCAATATTCGGATCTTATTGCATCGCAGAACATCTTTTATTGACCCATCGCGTTCTTATTGACCGATAAAGATGAGCGATCCACGCGTCTGTTCTGCGTTTTATTTTACGTTGCGACTGGCACACTACCTTTTTTTGAATAGTACATCGGGTTCTATTTTTTTAAAAAGAAGTTTCCCATCGTCATCGGAAGAAAAATGACACCGAAAAGTGGGCGGTATAAACTGCAAGTGTAATGAATCGAAAAGCCCTAAAAACTATCCTCAAATTAGAAATACAATCGCAAAGCTTGATCGCGATAGCGTTGATGCTGACACAACAATCGGCAGTAGATACCTAACGATAAGGCCCTCTGGCTTCGAGCATCCCCACCATTGCGTAGGCTGATGAGCCAAACCACTAAAATACATCTACATACATACATATGCATACAATTGCGATGGAAAGTGAAAAATTACATCAGTAAGTTTTATTTTCAGCGAAACGATCAACGTTATATCGTATTGTATCGAGGCTTGTGCCTATTACAATCTGTTTTGAGTATGGGCACGTTTGATACATTTTGTTTCTAACTTAATTTATTGGTTAGAACTATACCTCTAGCTCAATTTCTTTCGTTATTCTAAGTCTTATCTGCTAATGCGTTTGTACATATGTATGTTTCTATATACTATAATGTTGTACGCGAGTATATATATATGTTTCCTTAATTAATAATTCTCTGTTTTTGTATTAGTATTTGGGTATTTAACCGAATGATTAATAACTTGTTCAATGAATTATAAAAAATGAACGACTATTCAAGCATGTTCCATACGAAATTATAATTTTGGTTTTCCTTCTCGAAAGATGAATGCTACTCGAAACTTAGAGTTTGAAACTTCAGAGATATAAGTACAGCCTTGAATCGGTAATTAACTTTCAATGATGACTATATATCAGTTTCGTCTTCTCTTTGACTCTATCTAAACGATCAGAGGTCACGTGATCTTTCCTTCATATAGAATGAATGAGTTTATTCCCATTAAATAATACGCCACTCTATATACACATATACGCGCGTGTATTACTTTTCACTATTTGAAGGTCAATTTAACTTGTAAGTGCTTCCTTCTGTTCATCGGTGCAAATCACATCTTCGATCATCAACCATACCCTGAGGTGGGTTTACGGTAAAACAGAATCATCGATCCTCTTTCGCTAACTTCGTACTATCAGTTATCAATTCTATGTTTCTATTTTCTAAACCTCTATTCGAAAAATATTATACATTATATAATATTAAATATATTAGTAATAAATAACGGTATTGATATAATTCATTTTTGTTCGTGATTGTACTCATTTTTTCTCTCTGTTCCATCTTTTTTAGTTTCCATCTTTCATTGCTTTTTCGTACTAATATAATTCCGAAACATTTAAATATTCCTTATTTTTAATTGCAATAACTCAGAAATTAAGATTAGAAATTACTTTTTCTCGCTATATAAATACGTAACTACATCTTATTACAAAACTTAATAAAACTGTACCCTATATACGACTATATGGACTAGCTTGTATAATTTTTTTCACAGAGAATAATAGTATAAGTAGCTTTCCAATTGTATGTATGTACATATATTTTATACCTCGTTGTAAAATTTACTGTTTCAAATCTTAGTCTTTTTCTATCATTTCGATATAAATTTTGTATTTAGCTAATGATCTATTACAATTCAAAAAATTATGCAAAATTTAAATAAAATAAAATAATTCCTTGTTCAGTTCCTATTCCCAAAATAAACAAAACATGTATGTATATTTTTCTGATTAATAAAAATTAAAATAAGAAAAAATTTAAAACAACAGGATTTTATTCCAATTTAAAAAATGCTTGATATGAATTATTATAATAAATTATCGTGGCGACAAAGCGAATATACTAAAAAAAGCTTGTAAAAAAAATAGAGGATTATAAAATAATGTGTGAGAAGGAAACAATTCTATTGGACAATAATAACAGCTTTATTTCCTCTCATTTGCCAAAGACTGAAATCACTTTGGTATTTGACGGATTGTTGGATTCGTTCCAATTTTTTCATATGTAATCGACATACGTTTTATAAAAGCACACAATTTGACAAAATGTAACCAATATACATAAAGTACATAAATTTTCCTCGTATAAAAGGTATTAAAGGTCTAATTGAAATAATTTAATTCACTTGCTGCAATATATCAATTACAAAATTCGATTATAACATTGTGTGTGAATTTATACTAAATTTAAACACATTTATTTGAACAAAATATTTAGGTTTATTGTACTGCATACTCTTATATATATTACTTTCCCTCCGTTTTTTTCTATAATATTATTTCTAAAAAACAATTACAATCAGAATTCGATGTAATCCTTCATAAATACTAGATTACAAGCCTTTCTAAAATTAATAAATATATATCTTTAAGGTATTAAGAGTACACGGAATTATATATAAAAAGAAAAAGATAACACGTGTCAACTTTTGTGCAAACTATTATTCCACTCCTATAGTTAAAAATTAAATAACTTACGAATGAACACATTATAGTGACAACAAAAGTCATGACTAAACAACTCCTCGTCTTTCCCAAGTTCTTAATTTCATTCTTAATTTGAATTATCCATTGTATAAAAACATATTTAGTCATTTTCATTCGATTAAATTAATAATAAACAGCTGTAATGAAATTCGATGACATAGCTCAAAATCAAAAATGTTCCCACTATTTACACGGCCAACATATACATATATATATTGCCAACTCTCCATGTGCTAAATTTACCTAAACTGATTAGAACACTATCGTCTTTAAGTACAAGGCATTCATGTGCAAAAATTTTTACTTAGCCTATAGTTTACATAGGCAAAATAGTAAAGGAATAAATGCCCCAAGAGCTACAAAGACTGGTAACATTACTGAGGAATCATCGATTGAATAAGGATCTGGAGTTCTGGGGCCACTTGTATGTCGACTACGAACTGTAGACTCCTCCTCATCTTCTTGTATATTGTGATATTCTTCCGGTTCTTGAGGAATCGGGCCCAACTGTGGTACATCTAAATAACATCGACATAGTTATAACATTTACTTTAGAAGCTCTTAAATATCACAAATTTAGATAATACCTTCTATATTTCCTTTTACTACAGCAATAGCGTTTATCTTTGGGTTGTCTCTGTAACCCTACAATTGATTATCAAAGGTTAATGTACTCATAGTTGGATTAAATTGTATAAATGAAAAATAAATATAAGTATAATACTTTTATAAATTCAACTCTAATTTTTCCAGCTAATATATCGGACTCTTCGTCATTGTATATTAATTTCCCAGCTTGAACTTTAAATGGAATATATTCATCATGTGCTACACCACGTCCAACTCTCTCAAAGATATCTAAGTCAGTAACAACGGTATGATCTCCATTTAATACAACATCAAACACCTAAAACATGTTTCAGAAAGCAGTACTCTGTTAAAATCATATTCAGTAATAAGAAATTATTTAGTATCACGTCGTAATTACAAAACTAAATGTTACCTTCATATTAGGAGAGTTGAAATAAACTTCACAGAACTTTAATATCATAACATAATCTCCATCCTCGCTGATTGGAATGTCATATCCAAATGTACTATGATGATATCGTTCAGTTTGGTATAAGATCTGATCAACTGCATTTACTCGTCCAATAATTAACTGCTTGCCATAATCGGATCCTGTTCCAACTTTACTCATTAAAGGATCTTTGGTATAACGAATTCCATAACTATCAGTATGTGCTTCTCCACCAGCATTTATTGCATATATTACTTCTAAACTTTGCAAACTTTGTACACAAAGTACAAATAATAACGTTGATATTGTCAGAAAATATACTTCCCATAACACAGCCATTTTTATTTATTAAATAATAATGTTCAACTGTCTCTGTGCAAAAATATAATCATAACTTCTTAAAATGATCACTAACCGGCAAATGAGGTTATATCTAAAATAGTGAGACATTTAAAGCTATCAACATGTTTATATTATACTTAAAGAAATGTTTATATTATTCGATTGAATTATATTCTGTATTGAGAAAAATCAAAGTATTACACTCTATCTGTTTTGTCAACAAATATCATTACTATTAGGTCACGAATTATGTATATGTTTCTAACCATGTATTGATATAGTCACGTTAGTTTACGTGGCTGGTGAACACATTGTTAGGTGCGCACATGAAACTGCCTTTAGTGATATGCTACAAAATATAATGTTTCATATCAATAAAGATTTAATCTCCACAAAATATACACCAAACTTTTATATTTATTTAATGGAAGACAATTTATCTGGTATAAATATATATTATTACGATTTTTCTTAAATGGTTCTTGATACATATTCTGCAAATCATCATCCTCTATAGAAACTTGGACGCCTTGTATATAAATTTCATTTAAATACTTTTATATCTTCTATATTTATAACGAAGTACTAATCATATAAGTCAATTATTCATTTCTTCTGTGAGTGAAGTAGAAGCCAAATTGTTTATGTTCTTATGAATATTATCAATGTTTTCTATGAAACTAAAACAGCGAGAATTCTACCACACAGTATACTTTCAAATAATGATTTCGTTTGTGATAAAATGTGCAAACTTTTTTATTGATATATGAATACTAACGAAACATGATTCATACCACGTTTGATACTTATATGTACCTATGTAGTTTGCCTATATTAAATTATAAAGAGAGGTAGTTTATACGTAGGTATGTGTCTGTGTCCAAGGTTATCTCAGAAACTATTCAATCGACTTAGATAATTTTTTCATTGTTGGAAAATACACAAAATTTGCTCCAGATAGATATAAGCTATATTTTATTACGTTTACTTCTCAAGGAACTGAAAAATGAGCATAATGCGATTAGATTAAATCGAAATCAGATTAAAGTAGCTTGGTTTTCTCTGCGCGATTGCGCTTTGTTTCACCGACTATTGATAGTTACTTCCTACAAATATTTCTTGAATACTATTTACTATATTGATTTCTATCACAAATGATAGTAAGCTTAGAATCGCGAAATTAAATTCATATCAGTTTTATACGGACGAAATAGTGGGCAACAATTAATATTTTTATAACCGTGGTATAGGAAAAGACACGAAGAAATATGTACTATTCATGAGAAATATGTACTATCAGATACTATTGTTGTACTATGTTGTACTATGCTCTGATCAGAGACTAACAAGAGTAGGGAGATCACCGATGCATATGAGAAAAATTCTGTCAGAAGTAGGCTTCACTTATTTCCGTCTCTAACAGTCGAACGGTCGAACGAAATTCATATTTCTTCCTCCGGTATGTTTAGTGGGAGGAACGTGTAGGTACTTGTATATATATATGATTGTGGTTTTATTATTATTATTATTAATTACGTTACAGGCCGGTAATATCGTGAACAGTATTGAACTATTTTCCACAACAAATAATATTTTTAATGTCAATATATTGATAAAAATGACACGAGTAACGTTTTTACATCCGGATCTTGGCATAGGAGGAGCAGAAAGATTGGTAGTTGATGCTGCATTATCTTTAAAAAAACAAGGTTATGAGGTTAATTTCGTGACAACTCATCACGATTCGGAACATTGTTTCTCTGAAACAAAAGATGGAACAATTCCTGTTACAGTTGTTGGAAGTTGGTTGCCCAGGCATATCTTGGGTAGATTCTTTGCACTTTTTGCTTATATTCGTATGGTGAGCTCATTTCTTAAGAAATAAGACATATGTGTATAGATGATTTTCACATACTGTGTTGTATTTTTTTCTAGATATATGCAGCTAGCTACATCGTTTTTTGTGAAAATCGACCAGACATTGTATTCTGTGATCTAGTTTCTGCATGCATCCCTATTCTTCGGTTACGAATTCCATACATAATTTTTTATTGTCATTATCCAGATCAATTACTTTCACGGCCAGAGGGTCTTAGTAAACAATTGTATCGTATACCCCTTAATTATCTGGAAGAAATAACAACTGGAATGGCACATAAAATATTTGTAAATAGTCTATATACACGTTCAGTGTTTAAGGACACTTTTAAGAGATTAACTATTGAACCTGAGGTTTTATATCCCTCTATCAATACAGACTATTTTGATAAAGCTCGAATAATACCCTTAGAAAGAGTACTTGATAAAAAGTTACCACCAAATAGTACTATATTACTATCTATCAACAGATATGAACGTAAAAAAAATTTGGGCCTAGCAATAGAAGCACTAGCAGAGCTCAAAAAGTACTTAAAAGAAGAAGAATACAAAAAAGTATATTTAATTATGGCTGGTGGATATGATAAAAGAGTTGAAGAAAATGTAGAACATTATTTGGAATTAATAGGTCTTGCTGATGAGCTAAATGTTACAGATAAAATAATATTTCTTCGTTCTCCTTCGGATATTGATAAAGTATCTATTTTATATCATTGTATGGTTTTATTATATACGCCTCCAAATGAACATTTTGGTATTGTACCACTTGAAGCAATGTACATGAGTAAACCAGTAATTGCACATAATTCTGGTGGTCCAAAAGAATCTGTTGTTTCTGGAATTACTGGATTTTTGGTTGATTTATCTGGTGATGCATTTGCTCTGAAAATAGCTGATTTAATTAAAAATCCAGAATATGTTCAGCAATTTGGTGATGCAGGCAAAGTTAGATTTATGGAAACTTTCAGTTCTGCTGCATTTAGTGCTCAATTGAACAAAACAATTGAAGACTTAATTGACAATAAGAAAGTAAAGTAAAATTGTAATTATTGAACTTTTATACATAGCAGATAAAAATTTAAATTATTACAATTTTACTATATATTCTTTATGACGTAAATTAATGAGAAAAATTAACAAAGAAATGAGAATCATATTATACGACTTTAAATTTCGTAGTAAAATATATTGATTGTATCAATCGCAATATTTTCTTAATTACCAAATTTTTAATATGTGAATTATAATTCGCTACATTATTTGCTAATATAATCATTATTTTATTTTGTGAAATCACAAAAAAGTTATGTTCCTTTTTTTCATATTATTCACTTTTTAAAATATTTTAAAATATTGAAGACTTAAGCTTAATTAATATTTTTATTTATTATATATGCGGAATTATAAATTTTTTTTATTTATTACCTATATTTATTGTGTACACAATTTATATTAAATTTAGTAAAACAACAGCAATGATCTGTCAAGAGCAGATATAAAAACCGTTTATATATACATATAAATAAATTGCGACCTATTACGTTTATAACAGGATATGAATTGAAAAATTGCTCAATATATTGACTATTATGTAATTTTAAATTAAATAATCATAAGTTTCATAATGTTATTTAACACGAATGTTTCAACAAAACTGCAATATATTATATAGTTTTCAACATAATAATCAGTATATTAATTTCATGTTATTGTCTTTCTTAAGTTGTATTTATTAGGTAAAATCTAAAAATAAGAAGTTAGTCCATTAATTGTAAACTATCAAGTTTTTCACTGGAATAAAAACCTGCTTTGACTTGTCTTCCACCGAAAAACCGTCCATTTAAATCAACCACAGCTTTAATAGCACTTTCTATTCTCTTAAATTCCACGAAGATTCTAACAGCTTCTTCTGGAGCAGCTTCTGTTACTTCATGAATAATAACACGCGCTACATCGCCATATTTCGTATTACATTCGTCTTTAACTTCAGGTTCAAGATCATCATCCACTTCTCCGGGACCAACCATATTACGTAATAATACAACCTAATTAATAATATATTTTGTAATAGAAAATGTTTTAACATATGTATTGTGTTCCTTTTGATGTATATTTTACGAAAAATATATTTACTTTTCTATACATTATGCACAAATTTACGTAAAAATTAAAAACTTCATGAAAATTATAACTTCACGAAGTAAAAATATTATTATTAAACTTGAATCTCAAATACCATACTCAAATACTAATACTACAAGACTCAAATGAAATTAATTTTTTTCTTACCTTACTCGGACATTTCATTATTTCAGTAATGCTGGGTTCTTCCGAAGGTTGTAAAGGTGGAACTTGCTGTTGTGTTGGAGGTGGAGAAACAGCAACAGGTGGTGGTGGTGGCATAAGTTGTTCTCTTTCTCCAACAATCCTTCCACCTCGTTTACTAGTTTTTTCTACTTGTAAAGCAACAGACATTCCTTGTTCCTTTTTACCAAGACCTTGTCCTTCTTTGAAACCATATTTGGCCATTATTTTTGCTGCTACTGATGATGTAGCATAACCTATACTAGTTGGTGGTCTTGGTTGTGTTGGAGGTGGAAGCTCAGAAGATTCTTGTAGGGAAGGTGGTGGTGCTATAGCTGCTCCCCCGGCAATACCTCTTGATGTAGGAGTTCTTTCCTCATCTCTTTCAGGGGGAATCATTGTACTATTCCCAGAGGAAGCCTGATGCAAATATGCACATTATTTGTAAAAATATGTGAACCACACATTCTATTTTTCTCAGTTATATATATAGTGAACTTAATATATTACCTGTGTATCTTCAAAACGTGAACTGTCTCGTCTACGTTTACGCATTTCAGTCTCTTGATCGTGTTCTCTATCACGTAAATCTCTTAGTTCTTTAACAACTTTGTCATATTCATTAGGCCACATAGGATCATATTCATTTATTACATTCCAATCAAATTCACCTCCTACTCCAATACTGCTAACAGTACCAGAAGAGAGTGGATTATTATGTGGCCCATCATCTTCTCTTTCTGTGTTCCGATTGGCTTTTGACTTTAAATCTATCACAGGTGCTAATACTGCTGTTGCTTTTCTATATTGTTCGCGTTTTGGCTAAAGATATGGTACAGCAATAATATTAAATACCACTATCATCTAGTCATTGTTATAGAAGATCACATACCTGTGTAGTAGCAGCCTTTTTTAATTGTAGTTGAGATTGTAATAATTTGATACTAGATGACCATCCAACTACTTTTTCCGACGTTCTGTGTTTGTCAAAATCGTCGTATAGAGACATTGTCTTTAATTTAATTTTTATATATTACGAATGTATTTATTAAAACATACTACACTTAACCTTAAATTATCATGTACTACTGAAGTACTAACAAACGATTGCGTACCAAACAAATACAATTTGAAACAGCTTTAAAATGTATATTATTTAATTCTGCAATTAAAATTGAAAACACTATTTAATTATAAAGTTGTACCAATTTAACATTTTTCAAATATTTTAATATTTCACACAGTGGATATACTTACTTCTCCTAGTACATACATACGTATGCGTAATCAGAATAAACGATTTTTAAGAAAAAATATCTTATACGACTTTTATTTCCACAGTTATTATTAAAGCTTAATAATTCATAGCACCTTCGCTGATCTCATGCAATTGTTTACTAGGAATATATGTACAAATACAATCAAACTTCAAGAGAGAGTTGACAAAAAATAAAAATGAGATAAAGCCGAAAAATTGTAGGTTATATTTGTAGGTTATTATCATACAGTAAAAAATTTAGGATCTAAAAAGTAGAGTAAACAAGGCCACGATATGAATATATGTATATCCAATATACAAATGTTGGCAATAATTTAATATATATTTGTTAGAAACATTAATTGTTTTAAATGATACGAATGCACTTTTAAATTGATTTTTTCAAAGTAAATGAGTATCAATATTGAAGTATAGTGTTATAACTTTTTACAGATACTCATTTTATAAATAAAATTACTATGAAACAATTACATTGAACATTATTTATCATTTATAAACATAGTTTTCATAAGTAATAATTTGTCTCAATAATGGCTTACATGAGTAAATATACTATAATATGTAATAAAAAATACGTTTTGCATATTGTATTTTCATAATTTTCTAATTTTTATTGTATGAATAAATTTATTTTTAAATACATAATATTTAGGATAACATATATTTATTGCTTATAGTTAACAACTATCAGTATTATATTTTTTATCAAGTTTTATACAAACATTATATAAAGAGACATTTATTAGAGAAAGTCTTAATATATTCTTAAAATTTTGTATCTATGTTTCTGCATTACTCCATGTGCATATTATAAAATGTGAAATTTATAAATCACGTCTTCCAATAAGCGACGGATATATAATGATCTCCATATATATAAAACATTATATATATATATATATATATATATATATAAAACATTGTTTAATACATACAAATTATTATCTGCTTTTATTACAGACCACTTATTTTTTACTTGATATACTACCAACGATATCAAAACTACAATTCTATTTTTAAAATCAATTTTATTTTATCATTTTTTAATAAGACGTAGAGGTTCGCATTTTGTATGAACTCTTTTCAAATTGAATGTAATTTTGGTGTATTCCAGCTGCATTAGGTGATTGGTTGAAATAAGTTATCAACGCAATTTCGAAGATATTGAACCAATAGATGTCGAGGTTGATCACCAGCGATATTCTGAAAATCATATTTGCCTTCTTCAATTTTGTCGGTGATTGATGTTTACACGAAAAACTATATATTTTAATAAATAATTAATGCATTATGCGATAACTAAAATGATAATTTCGGTAAAAATATTAATAAATAAATAATTTTGTTGTTCAACTTGATTACGATAGCCGCAGTAGGGGAAGTGGCGTCCATTGTTGTAACCATAGATATAAGAAGTATAGATCGCGGATAGTGTGTGAAGAAAATGAGCCTTATTGAAAAAGAGATAGAAATAAATTGCGAAGTCAACCTTTCTCTTTCTATAGGCGAAGCAAATATCCGTTAGAAAAAGAAAGAGAGAGTACGTTAAATATCTCTATCTCTTTTTCAACGAGGATCATTTTCTTTATTTGGTACCAATGGTCTATGTTTCTTATGTCTATGGTTGCAACAGAGTTTGGCGGGCAACGTAGCTACGATTGGCTGGCTGATCTTCCTTCCCGTAGTCAATGGTCGCCGCAGTCATTCGGCTGAGTATCGGTTCGAGTTTTCCCAGGAAAACAGTACTTCCCGCGGACCCATTGTTCCTGACGTGTCGGTAAAGACCAACGAGAGGAGGATTTATTGTGCGATTCCATCAAGCACCGGAGGTAAGTCGCTATGTCGTCGCTAAAGAATAATAATATATGTCGCGATAGTGGGTCCGCGGTTCTTTCTCTGTGATTCCACACGTGGTCCTCGACTTCGTTGGTTCAATTCCTCATTCTACTAGTAAATGAGGATTTTATTTCGTTTCGCCGCATCGCGGAGAAAATTTCTTTCCATCGTACGATACGGCGGGTTTTGTGCACGATCGTATATGTATACCTCGCCCTCGACGATCTTTTCTTTGGCCAGGCAAAAAAAGCGCAGTACGGCGTCAGTCTCGGATGCCATCTTCGCGCCGTGGCGTACTTGCGTACCACCACTGCAAAGTGGGGGCAAGAGAGCCACGTTGTACGATAGACGGCGATTTCTCAGGGTTTTGTACATAATGATTTGAATATTATTTTTCTGGTAGAATGTTGTCGTGTTACCTAGTATTTTTTAAATAAGAAAACTGCTTCCGCGTGCACGACGCTTCCCTCAAACACGTGCATTCTACGTACTCGTACCTAGGATGGATTGGATACACGATGCCATTTTATATTGTTATTTAAAATAGCTTATTGTATTTTTCCGAATACGTTGCCAATTGTATATTATAATTTTCCTAATATTTCGAGATTTATGATAAAGGGCGTATATTTTTGAAATATTTCCTCATCTCTTTTGCCTTTTTCTCTTTTATAACTTTTTTTAGCAATCTGGTACAGTTTTAGTATCTTGTTTTCCCCATTTTATTCTTCATTTCGTTCCATATAATATTTGGAAGATATGTATATCAATATATTGTCTAATTAGTATATACTTTTGCATTATAGATGTTTATTAGATCATTAGTGAATATGTAATAATTTAAAGTCTTTAACAAAGTTTTAAATTATATTCCATAATTATTTTAATATCATATTTTAATATCTTATTTATTGTAATATTTTAGCATTATGTTGGATTGGGTAATACGTTCTAATTTAAATACCAACATAATTTTCTCATATATGTGTGTAGCCATCTCATATCTATATATGTAATGTAATTTATATATCACTTAAAATTGAATTTACTATTAGTGTATTAAAAAGGATGTTAGTATATCAGTACATATGCATGTGTGTATATTAATATGTTGTTCAATTTTTGTTGTAGATTTATAGAAAATGAGTTCAAGTGCTTGTTATAAATGTAACCGAATGGGTCACTATGCACGGGAGTGTCCACAAGGTGGTGGAGGTGGAGGTAGAGGTGACCGTGGCCGTGATCGAGAAGGTGGCTTTGCCCGTGGTCGTGACAAGTGCTACAAGTGTAACCAATTTGGACACTTTGCACGAGAATGTAAAGAAGATCAAGACCTTTGCTACCGTTGCCAAGGTGTAGGGCACATTGCAAAAGACTGTCAACAGGTTACTATAATTTTCCAAATTTTATCTTTCTTTTCATATGTTTATGTTACTATATCAATTTTTAGCATCACATTTGTTTATTTTACATATATTAATATATTGCAAGATTTCATGCAGTATATTATCGATAAAATAATATTGTAACCTAGAATGCTTTTAACAGGGGCCTGAAATGAGCTGTTATAACTGCAACAAGACTGGTCATATGGCACGTAGCTGCCCCGAAGGTGGTAATGATTCTGGACGTTTTGGAATGCAAAGTTGCTATAATTGTAATAAAACAGGTCATTTTGCTCGTAACTGCACTGAAGTCGGAGGAAAAGCATGCTATACTTGTGGCAAGCCTGGTCATTTAAGCCGTGAATGTGATCAGGATGACAGAAAGTAGGAGATAACCGGAATCCGTGCCGCTCGCTTAACGATAAGCCGTTTACCGTCGCGCGCGCTACTACCGGGGATTGTAGCTAGGTAGGGATGTGCGAACGTATGTCTCGTTGATGCGTATAATTGCTAAAAATGAGTTTTGTCATAGTCGTTCGAATTTCCATCTCTCCATGCCCAACTCCCGGAAGCCCATTTTATTCCTAGTTTCCCTCCCCTTCTACATGTCGTTGTTCTCTTCGCAAGGGTTTTTTCTTATGATGTCTCTGTTTTTTTTTAATTTTTTTATTTTATTGCTGTTACATTACACTATACATGCGTGCGCGCGCACAAAGTACATTTACACATAGAACACATCCAGCATTACATGAATACACACTATACGATGTAATAATATTATAAACATTCGATTGAATTAGAGTAGAGACATGATGAATCCTCTGTCCCCTGACCTTCAAACTATCTCGTACGCGTATTATTTTGTGATGCAAGATGTATGGACTCTTAATATATTTCACAAAAGAAATTTTACAAGTGCAGCATTTATGACATATTTTGTCAGCTTTAGCTGATGGAATTTGAGATATTTGTTGGTAATTCATATTGAGGGAGGAAATATTATCAGCCCATTGAATTATAAATGGATAGCCGTTTGACATAAGAAAGGGATATATAATGACTATGAAAAAAATCGTAATAAATCAAATTTATGTTCCTTTCTCACATCCACGCATCTTGTATCCGGTCCTCCCTCTCGAACTCTCTAGCAACTCGAGTTAAGAAGAAAAAAAAGTTCAGAAGTAATGGGAAAGGAAGTGAACATGCCGGCCCTGAATACATATAAGTAAGGTTTAGTAACGCCAATTTTTAATGTGTAAGGATGTAATGAGGATCGTTGAATTATTATTTTATAACAGACTTAGTTTCAGACGTCAACAAAAGTTGCGCAATTGTAAGATTGTCAGTGTTTACGAGTTTATATACAGTTATACTCGAAATATCATCCTAGATTCTCATAAACCAGGGCAAAATATATATGCATTGTATGTCAGATTCTTTAAGCGAAAATGAATGCAATTACCTCGGTATGGTCGTCAATGATCATCACAACGTATATATGTATATATACATATAAACACAGAGGTCTATACAAATTTGCACATTTTGTATGTACAATCATAATTGTTATGCAGGTGGTCACCATTGTTCATATTGTCAGTGATTGTTATGAACTTTCAAAGGATGCAGTTGCACTTTGCCTTAGTATATCCTTACATATGGTGAAATATTTCGTTACTAGGTATATGTATATATATATATATGCGCATATGTGTATACATATATACATACATATGTGCCAGGAGCTGTATTTTGTACTGTAAAAAGCTAGATATACTCTGGTCGTTGCTGGTGACTAATTCCGATGATTCTCTTATTTATACATCACAGAAAAACAGGAACAAATTATATTTTCATGTATAAAGTATTAAATTAATGTTTTTTATAAGTTGTAGAACGAAATTTTATAGATACAATTTGTCTAGTAATTTTTTTTCTTGTCGAACACATTTACTGAAAATCATGAGGTGATAAAAAAGAAAAGAAAAGAAAATGTTGCGGATTTGGAAATATCTTTCCGAACATGGTACTAGCAGACTATTATGTTATTACAAGTACAAAGTATGCAAGATTTTTTCTAAAAAAAGAAAAATGAAAAAAGAAAGAAGGTGATAAAAGAAAATGAACGTGTCTAATGACAAACGAAATAGACTGCAGTTAAATTCGAGAACGGTGATGCCGTGTTTATAAATGCGAGCAGTGTTGTTGGGATATATAAATTGATTAAATCCCTAATATTTTGATTGAAAATCGTTCTACCGAACGAACGGTTCAATTTAAATTAAGATCGTTCACGGATCTATGTTTAGTCTAGGTAGATTTGGCGTGAACATGTCGTGCACGCGTCCGTTCATGTAGCCGTATAACTTTTAATGGATATTCTTTTTAAAATTATTCAGTAGACGATGACCACGAATGGCCACGTGCACTACGTGTATACAGGAAAATTGATGCTTTTACCAGCAGCGACAATGTGTATTAATGTTCAGAAGCCAGGCGTGCCTGACTTGGTGGAACTAAAGAAAAGCGCCTTGTGCGTTGTGTATCGCGTAGTAGAGGTGTCCTGCAACATTTTATACACTTAACTGTTCGGGACTTAAGCCGATCTCATACATGATTTTGGTAGTTGTAATCAGTGCACTAGTGCGTCTGACGAGATTTGGAGGATCAAAAAAATTATATTTCGCTAATGGACCGTAATGGATCTTTGGTGCTTTCATTGGATACATGAGTTGTAAAGGGACGACCGAGTAAAAATTCGTGTAAGAAAGTAATTTTGTTCTTTGTTTCTGTAACCGATATGTTATACGATTTCAATGTGTATATGCACACGGATATATAATATATATAATATATATAATATATAATATATATTTTATATATAATATATCGTGTAAGAAGAAAAATAGAGACAAAAAGAAAAGCAACCGATGTCTTACTATGTAGGATGTCGATGAAAGGGAAAGCACACTTTGAAGATATACGATTTAGATGTGAGGTTCATTGGTGGCACCGGAGGTTCAGACGAGCATTAAAAACGAGTGCGAATAGGGCACCTGCGCTTTTGTCTCTGCTACAAGACTTACGTACGAATATTGTAAAGAATACGACTGTTACAGTGTATGAACTAATTCGATCCGTGTACGGCCGAATCACGGCTCGACTTATATTAATCTATTAATACTTAAAGGAAGAAGATGAAGAAGAGGATGAAGAGGAAGAAAAAAAATAAGCTGCAAAGTAATAAAGGATTGCGGAGTATTTGAAGTTATGTTTTTAAACTGAATTTTTGAAATAGAATGTGTACGGAGAGGCAAAGACGAGATCTTGTTTTTCTTTTCTGTTCCCTATATAATGCTTATCATATGATTCCACTTACCCATTATTTCGAGGGGTATTGTTACATCTACGACTAAGGAAGTGTAGTACGATATATGGACATATGTACTTTATGTACTATTTATGTTTCGGTTGAAAGACGAGATCACTTATTAATAAAATGTAAATCTATAATTTTCCTTTTCAGTTCGTTAATCCTTTGTGTATATTACTAAACAAAATTTTTTTAAGTGTTTCATATCTTTTCGTTAACTTGTACATAGAAGTACTATAAGTATCGTAATGTTCAAATTCTCTTGTATAATTTATCAGCATGATAAATATCCAATTTATAATTTTGCATCGATTATTTGTTTATATAAATGATAATTTAACGACGTAAAATGTAGGTAGTTAATGAATTACTTTGTTATATGCATGCTGATTATTATTCTCCAAATATTTTAGTATTTTTCTAATTTTATTCGTTTTGCGTCTCATTTTAAATTATTATATATGTCTTTATAGAACTTTAAATTTGAGTAATAAATGTTACAGTCTTGGGAAAAGGAATCGAGTTTCAAAAGGTAGTAAAAAACTGTACACGTGTAAACACTTAAATTATTTATTTACAATGATAATCTACTAAAACTTACAATATAGCCAAAAATTTTTCAACTAAAATATTTATGTACCTTAAGCTTTCATACGTATATGAAGATCTAAAAGATATCTTTTGAAAAGAATGAATAATTTTATCATTTGGTATAAATGAATTTCATTCGCTATATATTTGAAATGTTTAAAAAATTGATTGTAAGAAAAAAAATTTCTTCGTCCAGAATTGGAGGAAGTTATTAAAATTCCGATCGCTAAAAAAATGACGATGTCATGTTGATGGTATAACAGAACGGAACGGTGGAATAACGAAATAAGAATCTAGGAACGTGGAACATGTATAGGAATATGTATCCGGTTTGTGTGAGTTTCCCGTGCCCTCTCACCTTAATCTCACGTCTGTCAAACGGTCGTGAATATTCGGAAGATGTGAGACTTCGGGAAGTGGGCACGCCAAGAAAATAGCATCACGAACATTCGCATGATGCCTTGACGTTCAAAATACATTACGACCGCCGATGCTCCGATTTATTTGCGGTAACGACAAGAAAGAATTCAACGGAAAAGGGAGCGAACTGATCTTAAACGGTGCGCACAGCAATGGCCACGACAGAAGGAGTCACGATAGAAGAACTCAGGATCGAGATCGAAAGGCTATCACGGGAACTAGATTTAGCTTCTACGGAAAAAATACAATCTGCTCAATACGGTCTCGCTTTGCTCGAGGAGAAGTCCGCCCTGCAACAAAGATGCAACGATCTCGAGGCCCTCTACGAAAACACGAAACACGAGCTAGAAATCACGCAAGAGGTTAGTTCAATTACCTTTCATATTTTGGTACACGTGAATTACCTAATTGTCACATTATCGAAAATTTTTGGAACGGTTATTTGCATTTTTAATTTTCCATTTCTCTAACATATGTTTCTCGTAAATCAGATCATAATTATCAGGCATTAATTACCGCGTGCTTTAGTAAGGCAATTAAATGTGCATTAATTGAATTAGATAGCATATTAGTATGAAATTTATTGCTATAATCAAGATAGTTTCTAATTTCAAAATAGTATTAGTTAAATTAAATTTTTTACGCAAATAATTATTTTTTTACATTCTTCTAGGCTTTAGCAAAATTTCAGACAACCACAAAGTTAACTACCAAAAGTGGTATAGAACAAGAAGAGACTCTTCTTAACGAAAGTGCTGCAAGAGAAACGTCTCTTCAGACACAGATCATCGAATTGGAAAATGAAGCCAAACAGGTATGTACTATTTTTAAAAGACATAACAATGACAATTTCTATGAGATGTACATATGTTTATCATTTGATATTATTCTATCTAGTTACGTCATGAATTGGAACTTGTGCAAGCAGAACGTGATCATGCGTTGCAAGAACGTGAAGAAGTTGGAAAAGATCATCAACAAGCAGAGGCAGAAAGGAAATCCTTACGTACTATGTTACGTGAATGTAGATTTCGAGAAGCTCGACTTCTCCAAGACTATTCGGAATTGGAAGATGAGAATATTTCATTACAGAAACAAGTGTCTGGTTTAAGATCCAGTCAAGTAGAATTTGAAGGTGCCAAACATGAAATAAGGAGATTGACAGAAGAAGTGGAACTTCTAAATAGTCAAGTTGAAGAATTAACAAATTTAAAAAAGATTGCTGAGAAACAAATGGAAGAAGCGCTTGAATCTCTACAAGCTGAGCGCGAAGCAAAATATGCTCTTAAAAAGGAGTTGGATCAAAGAATTAATAGCGACTCAATTTATAATCTTAGCAATCTTGCACTTTCTATTAGAGGAATTACAGAAGATCAAACAATATGTAGTGATGGAGAAGATGATTCTCCTGCATTACGTAGAATTGAAGCAGACTTAAAAACTCAAGAACCAGGGACTTCTGCTACTGATAAGCAAGTTGATTTATTCTCTGAGATTCATTTGAATGAATTGAAGAAATTAGAAAAACAATTAGAATTAGCAGAATCTGAAAAAGCTCATCTTACGCAAAATTTGCGGGAGTCGCAATATGCAGTTGAGAAAAGTCAGAATGAATTACAGTCCTTTGTTGCGCGTAT
Organism: Bombus impatiens; assembly: GCF_000188095.3. Lineage (NCBI taxonomy): Eukaryota > Metazoa > Arthropoda > Insecta > Hymenoptera > Apidae > Bombus > Bombus impatiens. The sequence goes on from NT_176470.1 coordinate 319,208, forward strand.
AGTGCAACTAGCAGCTCATGTGCAGTCATTACATCACCTTCACTCCAAGTTACCTGAAAAACAAACTGAAGAAACAACATTAGATAAGTTAAATCAGGTATATATACAAAATATACTGAAATAAATTGTTTTCAATTTCTTGTATTATAATATCTTGCACTTGATGTATTAATCTTGTGTTTTATTTTAGGCGATAATGCAGTATCATCAATGGAGCACTATGTCCGCGCGTGAAGTGAATCAGCTACAAAAGGATTTGGCTGACTTAGAAAATGGTTTAACTATATCTGATTCAACTCAACAACTGCGTACAGAATTAACAAATCTTAGAAACAAGGTACATAATATTTTACCACTGTTTTCATTTTTTATTTCATTCTCTTTATTTTTACCTCTTTATTATCGTTCATTTAATTTTTTTTTTTCATTTTTGTATAATGCCTCTTGTCTTACAAATTTATAAACAGCAACATTGCGGCAACTATTATGAAGAACAGAAATGTAAGTCGGTAATCTAATAAATTTTCATTGATGAAAAATTTGGGACATGTAAATAACAACAATAAACTGTGACTCTGACACAATGACATTTAATATTCAAAATTTAGACTTTGAATAGAAATTATGGCATTTCAGATCCCCGAGTCAGAGAAGAGCCTTCGAGAAAAGGTTGGAACGTGTGGTCCCTTTGACGTATTTACCAATTATTATAATAACAACTTGTCTTTTGGCTCCTTTAATGATCCGTACAGATTGCTTTTCAATGTCCTAACAACTCATCGTTGCTTTTGATAATTTCATATATTTAACTATACATATTCCTATGGCTACTGACGAATATATCATATCACAAATTATAAACTCCTTTGTGAATTTTTTCACAAATTTTATATGTATTAGCATTTGTTTTCACAAACGAGTTGACACATTAGCGTCTATTTGAATGTTCTTTTATCGAATGCCCGAATAAATGTACGGATCTCAATCGCTATGCACTGTGGCTTTAAAATAGAATGTGCTTAGGAACAAAAATTCAATGAATACTCTCCTTCTATTCGTTTCTACTTGCATCTAACGTAGCATGAGTCAGATTCACAGAGCCTGTTTGCACGATGTTCAAACAGACATTCTATACATATACAATCTTGTACAGTCTTGCAAAAATTATTTCAATTGCCAAGTACTGTTTTCTTGATATGTAAACAATCTAATTTTGTACTCGAAGTTTTTAAAACTGATATTACACAGAGTGTCCTCTTTCTTATTCGACGAGCTATAAAACTATAATCTAGAAGTCAAAATAATAAAGAGGTGGTATATGAAGTTTTGCTTTGCTACAAAGTTATATTATTTTATAAAGTATATATAAAGTATATTACAAATATTTAATGCTACATGATATATATAGCAATGAGTTCAGTATTATAGAATATGAAAGGTTGATTATGTTTTCCTTCTTTTTATGTGATATTTTAAGATTATTCACATAGCTAATGTTGTTGCTGATAATCTCTTAAAAATTAATTTCTCATTTTAAAATACCTTCGTTTGTTAATACAAACTTGATATTGATATATAATGGAATTTATTAATTGCAGATTTATTCAGAATTTTATTTATTGTCATGATTAATTGATTCTGCAAATCTTTCGTTTATTCACGTTATGTTAAATATTTGCTTGCAACTTTGTAATAAAGTGATTACGCTTAAACCTTATATAACATTCTCTCCTTATTTTTATTTGTAGATTATGTGTCTGCAATTTGTTGGGTAAGACGGGAAACACTCTGTATATAAAATCGCAATGAATATACAGCAAATGATAAAAATAGCATTATTTTTGGGAAATAAAGTTAATACGAATATAAAGATTATTTATTGTATTTCAGCTTTTAGATACAGAACAGAGAAGCGTACAACTTGAATCCGATATTTCTATTCTCTCAAAACTTGCAGTGGAAGCTGGTGGTTTTCTTGATTCTGCACAAAACGATTTGCAAAATATCTCCGACGAATTAGCGCAACTTTATCATCATGTTTGCACCGTTAATGGAGAAATTCCTTCACGGGTAGTCCTCGATCACGAGAAGATCGTCCCAGAGAAGGAAGAAGAGAATGGAAAGATAGAATGGTGTCGGACTTTGTTTAAAACCGACATTCAAATTAAGGACTTAGAAAGTCTGAGTAAAGCGAAAGAAGTCGCTAAACATATAGAAACTGCGATGGATCAAATAAAACACCTTCGAAGTGCCGTAGAGCATACGATCGAACTTTCCAAAGTTAAAGGAATGCAGTCGAATGTCTGTAACGTTTGCGAGGGTAAGTTTGAGCAATTTCGTAATTTTTACTTGCTTATTCAATTGACGCATAATTTATAATATACCGTTTCTTCATTGCAAATCACAGGTTCAGTGAATGAGAACAAGGCGGAAGTAGCAGATTTACAAGAACAAGTAATTAGATTGAAGGCCTTGTTATCGGCTAAACGCGAGCAAATCGCGACTTTGAGAACGGTGCTTAAATCGAACAAGAATACCGCAGAAGTAGCACTTACGAATTTGAAGGGCAAATATGAAAATGAGAAGAGTATCGTTAATGAGACTATGTTGAAACTGAGGAATGAGCTTAGGATGTTAAAAGAAAATGCTGCAACATTCTCAAGTAAGTTGATTATGAAGTTTATTCAAGTTTGTAACAATGTATACATTATGTTTAGAGTAATAATACTTAAGATGACACTTAAGAGCATAGTTAATTTATCCTTTTTTCTATTTTTTGTGTTTCTAACATTTGTATATTAACTTATTAATGTAAAACTAATCGCGATTACCAGCATTTATGTACATTTCATTGCTTGTAATGAGTTGCACTACAATTGATTTTGCAGTGGCATTAGGAGTTTGCTATCAACAATACTGTTTTATTTCATAGCAAAAATATATATTAATATGTAAACAATACTTCATATGTTAATAATATACTTACTACCTTCACATTTAAATAATGTTTTTTTTTTTTGTAAAATTGACTGTACTTACTAAAAGAATGATCATTAATATCTATTACAATTAGGGGAAGAGTTTCCTATGCTTTGATCGTCTTGTAATACTTAAAATAGTTCTTAAATTCTACATTTTCATTACGTTAATTTTTACGAACAATTTTTCCGTTTACATATAACTAATGCATTATTTCTTAATTCTTTATCATGCTTTTGATATTTACCTTTATGGTGCTTCTTCGTATCTGGTGTTAATACCTGCTAACCACACTTCTCAGGTTTGCGTGCGATGTTTGCCGCACGTTGCGAAGAATATGTGACACAAGTTGACGAGCTCCAACGTCAATTAGCCGCTGCAGAAGACGATAGGAAAACATTGAATTCCCTGTTACGTCTGGCCGTGCAGCAAAAACTCGTTTTGACTATGAAATTGGAGGAACTGGAGGTCGATCGAGAATTACGAAATACTCGAAGACACGCCACTAGTGCAAATGGACGAGGTAGAATGCGAATGTCGCAACAGACGAACCGTCCTCATTTAGGCAGAGATTTCTTCTAGAAAATGATGAAGATGTGGAGCAAGCTGTTCTGAGAAAAACGAGGATTTTAAACTTTTCTTTTTTACTGTTTATTGTCACATTATCTGCATTCCTACAGAAAAAATGTAGCTATGTTTGCTCAAGATTACTTTTTACCACAGTAGCAGAACAGGGAAACAAGTTAGCATTACAAACATTTTTTTCATCGTGCAATTTACTACAAATATAAAGTAGGACTATGGATATATTATGTCGTGTGAATATTTTTACAAATTTCGACTTCATCTGATAAGGTTGAGAGACTAAAGATTGTTCTCGTTGCGAAGAACAGCTTTTCTAATACGCGTTACAAGGGACATGGATCAGGACATTTGAAAAGTTTTGAAATGTTCATATGTTCTTGTATCGATGTTGCTCCATATCGTAGAAACTGATAGAAATCTCTGCCTCCTGTTACCAATATTGTTAGTAGAGATGTCTAACAAGCATAGAATGCGTTTCTGTTGTGCAAGATTTTTATTTCATGCGGCGACATTGTTGCAGAGTTGCTAAAATATTCTATGCTTGGAGATTTATTCACGCAGAATCGATCAATGATTCTCGTGAGTAGCACGCTTATCGATATCTAGAATTGATTTTTAATCGATTGTCCTTTCTTTAACGGAATGTGGAATTTTAATTGTAAATGTTTTTATTTCTACAGTTTAGCAATCGTATATTCTTCTTCGTAGCTAGATTTATATTTTTCACCTTTCGGTATGATATTGAGTATTATTGTGTAATCATATAGAAAATAATTCCGCATGGATGGTTCATATGGTTATATAGTAAGTTTTTTCTATTAAGGAGAATGCATGATAAAATGAACGTATACTGTTTTTAGGTAGACGAAGAAAAACGAGAACTTTACATTGCATACCATAGAGACAATATTATTGTGCGCGACCGTAGAGTTTATAATCGTTTATAATCAAAGTAGAATGGAAAAAAAAATCGTAGACGTGTAGAGTTGAGAAAAAAAAAGTACAGAGTAGCAGAATAACAGAATTAGGGACCCATTCTCCAAGTAGTTTCTCAGATTAATATACTTTGATCGTGACAAAGAAGTATTATTTTACCATTTGTGCGAAAACAGTTTTATTATATTTTATTCCACACTTTTATTTCAATCACTGTTTTTCAATGCATTTTGACTCGTTTTTCGATGGATTATTATTATACGATAGTATTTTGTGATTTTATTATTTTTGTGAGAAAGGATCTTTTTGTAGTATTTCATAAAACTTGGCCTAAATAGGCTTCGAATCAATTTTGTGTAATTTGGGCAGCTTCTTATTGTTATTATTATTATTATTATTATTATTATATATATATTAGCGATATTATTGCATTCACTATAATTTTATTTAATAATTTTGATTGTTGTTAATTTATGTCTGTTTATCTATTTTAACCATTTTCTTTTTAACTAGCAGCTGTGCTTTTTGGTATTGATCAATGCATAATAATTGCTTTAGTGATATTGGATTTTAGTACTTGACACAGTTATTGATGATAGAAACATAACTAATTACCAGATGCAAGCTAAGGTGGTTATATATTATTTATGAATATGCATGCTACTTTTTTAATTTCTTAAATTTTCGAGCCTCCTTGCACAATTGAACTAATATTATTAGCGAAATTTTCCAAGCTACAAGATACAGGTAGTGATGGGTTCAAATACGTCGCAAGTAGGTTTGAACAGTGATTCATTAGATTTGAATCGTTTATAAGCATTTCGAAAAAACGAAGCAGTACTTTCGTGTAGATTCGCAGTAGATTCGAACTTGAACGCGACAGATTCGAAGTAGATTCGCCTCGCAGAGGTATAAATATGATATATGGTGCTTTCCTGACGCTCATGACTCGATTAGTGCTTGTAAGAGTATTTATTCATTCCAGTATCGGTCTACTTGTAAGTAGATTTTCGAAACTCGAGTACTCAGTCTGAGGTTTGAAAATACCTTTTGTAGATCGGATACTTGACAAGTACAATGAATGAATCATTACACGTTATGAGTACTATTCGAACCCCATGAAGCGAACCTTGTCTATTAGATATGACTCTGATTTATAAGCATTAAGCACATATCGAACCTGATCCCATCACTAGTTACAAGTTACCAATGCTAATTAATTCTCTTGCGCAACAGTAACAAGTTTCTTTAGCGAACAAGTCAAGTTAAACTGTTTAAACAGTGAAAACTGTAAAATTATAAAAACTATTTGTGCAACAGAAGTTTACGATTCACAACTTGTCACTTGTTATTTCACTAATACTATTCTAGTTTACTTAATAATATTATTAGTTAGTAAGCTAACTAATATTATTAGTAAATTATTGTGCCAGAGGATCCTGTTCATTTGTATATTTGTTGCAATACTTTTTGTTGTAGCACTCGAAATATATATATCCATACATCTTTTTTTCATTTCGTTCTGTCAAAACAGAATGTAAAGTAAATGAAGAAGAAAAAATAGGAGAGTGTATATATAAAATGGTACGATGTTGAGTTGCAGTATGCAAGCGAAATTTTCATTTTCGTGAAAGCAAAAGAAAAGTATTTTATGGGCATCTAATGTCTCTGCGAGATTTACCAGCGCTAATTACATTGAAATTTTAATCATTCATCGAAATGCGCGCGAGCGTGTGTGTGTGCGTATATTTTCGTAGAGATACAAGCATAATGTGCTTGGTACATTATGCAGGATATTTAAATGCAGTTATATTCGTGCAATTTCACAAGCTTTTTATTGAGAGTCATATTAATTGCAAGTTCTCAACGTTTCTTCTGCTCCAACGTTAATTGAAAAGGCAATATTTATTATATATACATGCTTCATATTTATCAGACGTACGCTTTTATTAGGATAATATTTATTTTGAATCATGGTGAAAATTTTTATGTAAGGAAGTATATCCTGCATATGTATATGACATGTACGTTTATTGTGAACCGTTTTTAATCAAATTTGTTATTAACATGATTAGTGTTATTATTATTATTATTATTATCGTCATTATTACTATTATTATTAACAACATTACAATTGTATATTAATTATTGCGATATTGCTGTCAGCTTCGTCGCGGAATCCAGATGAGTACCTAAAGAGAATTTATCGATCGTTCATTGACTATCAATCAATTGATCAGTTATCACTATTATTGTATTTATACCGTATAGTTATTGTATTGCCTGTGTCTACAGTTTCAACTAGAGACGGAAAATCTTATTTATGTTTTTGTTACCCCTTAGTTAACATTAGCTAACAATCAATGGAATAAAATTCAAAGATTATCTTTTTGTTTTATGTTATTTTCCCATTTTTATTTTTATTACTTATTTGCCGTATATGTTTTCTCCTTGGTTTCATTATGTAGATGTTCAAGTGAAAGTTACACGTACATTATTGTAAATTAATTTCTTTTTTCCATTTAAAACTACATTGTTAAGTCGAAGTTCGTGCGATAGACACAGGTAGTTCTAATTTATGTCCATAAACCGAGCCAGCCTCAAGCCACCGTCCCTTCCCTTCCCTTCACGCCACTGCCAGGAAAGAACTAGAGAAAAATGTTCTTTTCTTTCTCGATTATTCTTACTGTTATTAGTTACTACATTCTCCTTCCGACTTCGTCCTTAACGTAAAGAAATTCGTCCTTAACTTTTCGCCTTGCCGTCCGCGCTGTCCAAAGGCGATTCGAAATCGTTTCGAAGCAAAATACTAATTCTAATAATTTCTATCAGATGTTGTATGATATTAACCCTTTGTGGAACAAAGTGCGTTTTCATCGTTAAAGTTTTAATCCATATATTATATAACAAGACGTATCCAAGTATTGAAGTATTCGAGCACTTTAAAATACATATTTACACGCTCATGTAGGTAATAATTTGAACATCTAGATATCCAAATATGTACTAGAATACTTTTATATCTACGTATTAAATTACTCGATTACTAATGTACTCTAGTATTCAGCAAATATTGGATATTCCATAGAGTGACGAGATTTGTTTGAGAATTGAGTTTAAAGTCGTTGTAAGAGGAGTTTTATTAAAAGGTTTTTTACAAATTTAATAGGAAAATTACTGAAAGATATGTTAATGGACAAAACAATTTTAGGCAAGAGAGATGATACGTTATCGATTGATTATTGGCAAATAATCGTTTATTCGTATCTAATATACTCGTACATACGTACGTATTGTAGTAAAATGGCATTATTTACGAGATGAATAACACATATATATAAATCCTCGAGTATTTGAGTAGTTATAATTGCCTGTGTATAATCAGGTACATAAATACCCATATATTCATGCACTTAAATGTCATATATACGAATATATACTTATGCACCTGAACATTAAGAAAGCCAAGTAGCGAGATATCGAAGTATCTGAACGACTGAGAGACCAAGTATCCGAAAACATATGTATTCGAGTGCTCAAATACCTGAATACCCAATTGTTAAAATACTTAACAAATTTGGGATGTAAATATTTGTAACATCCAGAATATCGATACCGATATCGATACGAATAGTAATGCCGATATCGACACAGATATCGATACGTTGTATTATCGACAAAACCGTTGTGATAAAGCTGACTGTAACGCTGTTGAAATCTCGTGATCACTTCGCAAACAAACGCAGCCTAGGTACATACACATCCATCCTTTTGATGATTTTAATTGAAAAGTATCGTATCGTTCTGTAGCATAGAGTACTATAAATCTGGAATTATTTAAATGGCATTAATTATTGTATAAAATTGTTATATACTTTCTTTTATTTTATTATATTATATATATTATACATAATTATTACATAATTGCGATATATCGTATTGTTTTAAAGGAAACATTCCTCAAAGGGTTAAAACGCTAAATTTCTTAATATAATTCGAGGCGTAATTATTTTGATAATTATACGCGTATATTCTTTGCATAAAGAAAGACGAGAAGAGATGGGAAAAGCAAAGGTTTTCCGACGAGAAAAGAACGAACGAAATTCGGTCGCCATAGCGCAAAGCTGTAAGTGACTTTTGCCAAAGACATTCTGTCCTTTCGGGGGATTTTATTATCCTTCACGTACTTACGTCCTTCACAAAGTTCCTTCGTCTCATATTATATGTATCGGCAAAGCTCTTTGTAGGCATTACCCCGTTGAAATTCCCAAAGGAAGAATCCGTAGAAACGTGTTCTTTTGCTCCGCAAATGTAGTAGATTGAAAAATACGATTGACCATACTGTTGTTTCAAAGGAGAAATTTATCGAAGATTTTCAAACTGTTTTCGTCCATACAAAAGACAAATATAAACGTCTGTCCTCTGCTTTTCACAATGGTGCGAGTCACTTATTAAAACTAGTATCGTTTAAAGGAAACATCGTCTTGCATTTCGACAATACCGGTATTAAACGATTACTATCATTTTAGAAACGTTTTATCATATTAATGGTTTGTTAACCCTCGGACGATGAAAGCTGGAGCAATTCTGATTTATGTAGATATTTCGTCTAACACACGCTCCAAGTTACGTGTGTTAGAATATACCATACATACATACACGTAGAGATTAAATACTCGATAATTTTCCCTGCTTTTAGCTCCTACTTGTTACGTTATAAATCTGTTATTACCTTCGCATCACGTAAAGTATCGATATATTGGACAAATTAAACAACGTTAAGAAAAGAACCTTTCCGGAAAAAGGCTTTTTCGCTACGAAATAAAATGTCCGACGTTCGTGACGATGATCCAGCATTTATCGGACGAGGGTTAAAAAATTCGTCTGCGACTCGCATTAAAAATAACCTCTCGAACGAACGAGTATTTCTTTCTGTCTATCCTTCATCGAGCTTATACGGTTAACAGAAAGGAGAGAAAGATAAACGATCGAAGTGATCGATATCGTTTAACGTCGATGAAAACGAAAGAAAAAAACAAAGAAAAACACGGAAGAATGTAAAAGAAAGAACAAGAGAGACAAACGTCGTTATATTTTTACATTCGTGAGAAAGTTGATCGAGAACGATTTGATATAAATTTAGAGGGAGAGCGCGCGAACGAGAGAGAGAGAGAAAGCGAGAGAGAGCGAGAGCGAGCGAGAGAGAGAGAGAAAGAGAGAGAGAGAAAGGGAAAAAAAGAAAAGAAAAAAGAGAAAAATCCAATAAGAGGATTATTAAAAAACAATAAACATCAGAGTCTACCTGCCGGCGGGGTAATCGAGAAAAATGGGATATCGGGAATAACTGGCAGGCAGATTTGCTCAAGGCTTCCATAAAAGCTCCGATTGCGTCCCAATTCTGGCTGACTTCCTGGCGGTGGTGTGTTCGTGTTTGGCTTAGATCGTATTATACGAACGTTAGCAAGTAAAAAGAAAACGGTCGAGTACCGAATAAGACTATAGCCTGTAAACGGCATAGACTAAGCGATTTAACCGATTGCGTAGCTTGCGCTGAAATTATCGTCGACCAGAAAGATACATGGGGTTAGGATGGGTACGAGCTTTTACGTCTTCGAGGACGTTCGTGTGTTTCTTGCACCTTAACAGGGTCCACGATTAGTCAAAATGTCGAGGAGATATCGATTTTTCATCTGTTCTTTTTTACCGATTCCATTTCTCATCGTTTCACGTTAGGAGAACGTCTTTCAATGGTGAAGGAACGGATCGTTTCGTCGAAACGGTATCCTGCTTATATTTTTCTTTTCTGAGATTTTAAAGTAGAACCTCGATTATATCAGAACACCGATGCATGGAACGATCGATGGAAATTTGAATCCATGCTTTCTTAAGTAACATCGCACAATACAAATCGTTACGTTTTCAGTCTAAATCTTACGTCTTTGTTTGCGTGTTAATATTGGGTTGGCAACTAAGTGATTGCGGAGTTTGTCAATACCACCTAATGACAAAATCCCTAATCACTTAGTTGCCAACCCAATATTTCTAAAGTAATTGGAAATAAGCGAATAATCGTCTCATATGAATCGTCTGAAATTATTCGATTATTAGATACGTCAATGCGTTGCGATCGGTTCAGATGATTAAGGTTCTACTTTATTTGGTAAAATTTTTGATTGGACCAGTGAAGCATTTCGATGCCACAGATAGTTGGAATATGATATACTAGAGATATTGATATCCGATCTTAGTAAAATCGCTAGCAGTAGGTATAAAACTATAATGACTGTATTCCCTAGAACGTAGGTAGTGGCATATATGCAGTTACTCTTATAGGATTAGTCTAGGCAGTGAAATTAAAACAGTGATTCATAGCTAGAAGTTATACAATCTCTCGTTCCGTTAGCTTTGCTACGTCTTCGTAAAACGATGTTTATATATACCACGAAAATGAAAATGTGGTCTACGATTACTCGACTCTTCTTAGATCTTCCAGTGGCATCGTAATGGTTCACTAAATTTTAAAACGAAACGTTTACAAAGGCTCAGAGATTGTTGCTAAACACAAAGCTATTTTTATAGAGATTCTATTTTATCAAAAATACCAAATCAAACTCAATCGAGGATTACAGCTGAGAAACATGATATCGAAGTATGCTCTTATTTATTATCTGGTTTTGATATCGCTTTTGTCAAATAAGAGAATCTTAATTAAAACAACCTATTAGGTTTGAAGATCTTACAAAAATAGCTGAATTATTAAAGTTTCCCGGAGGCAAAAGGCGATAAGCATCGAGACGAGCGTTATTTTAATCCTATTTCGCTGATCTTTGACAGAAGGAAAGAACAGACACTTAACTTTCGAACTAACCAAAAAGACGATTTTGTGGTAATAAACGTGTTCTCCTATAAAAATCCTTATCACGTTCGTCGTCTGTAATCTTCCTACGTTCTATGATATTATTCCACGTTATTCGAACATTATATCCTTCGTCATTGATAGACGTTTAGAACCAAAGAAAGCGCACCTTCTAATCCGACAGCGTGCTCGTGCATGGACCCGATGTCTTTGTAAATAGTGTAAATGCACATTAGTGTAAAACGCCATCGTAAGACAAAAATGAGACGTTTCAACGTTACGATAAGACACTCGAATACCGAACAATTTAACTTGGTATATTTTCTTCGTAGACGTGTATACACGTACCTAACATCTTATGTGTAAGACAACCTTGTGTAATCGTAGAACGGAGATCGATCAAAGATCGCAACCGTAAAGTTTGTAGCGAATTCGTAACTTTTTTCCTTCCATCCTCCTCCCCCACTCCTCCGTGTTTATTATTCTTATAATTGCGAAGTTAATCAGACGAGAGCGTCGCTCGTGTTAATCAGACGATATCGATAGTAGATACTAAGTAGATGTTCAGCGATACTTATTTACCGAGTGAAGAAACGTGTAACGACAGCGCAGAATGTTCAGGCCACGAGCGTGGTTGCTGAAGTTGAACGTTATTAAACTATAAAATCGGGACATTACCCGCATTAGAGATTCTTTTTGTAACATAAAGTGAAATATAATCATTTGTAACACGAATTGTAGTCGTTTGCGTTTTCATCGTTTTCCCCAGAGATCCGTTTGACTACGCAGGTTTAACGATTTTACGACACAAGATTTTTAGACTTTGACGACCATCTACTTTTATTAGCAAGGTATCCCAATTTTTGATGTTTTTGTAAGAAAGCACATAATGCACCGAGATTTCTATTATACAATTTTGACCAGAACAAATAGGATTTATCGTTGGACGAATTAACGATTCGTAAACTATACGCAACATCCAGAGTAAACATAATTCGAATAAAATTCCATTGTATCGTAATAATCCCGTTTATTTGAAGGAATTGTTACGTACCGTCTGCTCGAATCCACTTGCCTGGGTATTCAGTCAAAGCTAATTTGCAAGAATTACACGACGATTAAATCGATTAAACGAGTCGTGTTTCGAGGATATTATCGATAGATATGTTTAAAAAAAAAAAACAATGTTTAATATACGAATTAATCTAGTCTAGCGAAGATTATACAAGGAATAGGTAATGTGTAATAGCCTCTTAAGTTCGTTATTCCGTTTCAGTGATTGCGACCAAACAGGACTACGACTTCAGCTGTTCATTCCATTTAATATGGCTCAGCAGCTGCTAATTAAATTTACACGTACTAAGGGTCGTTATATTTAATTACCTTCTAGAGGATATTATGGAGGCGTGTGTGCACCGTCGACGACGAAGGCACGATTAACAGGGCCGAATTTTCACTAGAACAATCGATATGGTAATAACGTTCATTAAAACAGCCGCTGTAACATTTTGTTTCGAGATCATGTTCAACTTTCCAGAGAGTTTTACTTTGTATAATTTAGCACGTTTCATATGTTTCCCATCTTTCGCCATAATATTCGTTCATTTGCCTTTAGATTTCGTGTACAATATGTTACAACTCTTTGGTAAAACGTCTGCAGATCTATGTTTATACAGGGTGGTTGGTAACTGGTGGTACAAGCGGAAAGGGGGTGATTATATAGAGGATGAAAATATAGAATAAAAATTTTTTATTTTATTTTTTCTTTTTTGAAATTTTTCCACCGAGGCAACGATCTACGATGAGATCCGTTATAACGAGACGCGATAAAGTGGACGCGTACCGAGCGAAAATTCAAAGTGGATTTTCTCGAAAACAAAGCCTCGAACGAAAAATTGTTATTCTATATTTTCGACTTCTTTTTTCGCGTAGAATCACCCCCTTTCCGCTTGTACCACCAGTTACCAACCACCCTGTATGACATTTTTTCCTTCTTTCTACCCGTAGAACAGACAGGAGAAGTATGATCGTTTACGGCCGAGACGTCCCGTATTAGTAATTTGTTAATAATCGTTATTTTTTAGATGAAATCGATAAACCGTAGTCGATTATAAAACTCTGTTTTCTCGCGAACAAATAACATTTCGAATATAAACAGTTGATGCTTAAATATATTGCATTGATGTTGCGTTAATTCGATTAATTGAAGCAGAATTTACGATATCGGAAATTATTTGGACGTTAATTATTTCAATAATTTAAAACAAATTTAATAATTTATATAAACAACTGTATCGGCAGAGGATATTTTTTTTTATAGATAAAAGTCGCTAAATAAATTTGATAAATTATTCGATATGTTGTTAAGGTTGATCCACGTTAATAAAGGCATTCTGCTTTCTTCGAAGAATTGTTTTATAGCCTTTCTTCTCAATTTGGTAATTCGTAGTATAAACATAATCAACGCGCCCATTTGTTTCCTTCCTCGGAGTAAATAGTACTTTCAACGAATAAAAATACTTTGTTTGTCTTACGCGAGACAGTGTCGAGGTATCATGCGATTGCTATCGTTCTTACTTCAAGGTGATTGCATTCTTCCCCAGTACGTGACTAGATCCAACTGGAATAACTAAATATTTGGAAAATAAAAATGGTCGAGCGTGACTTTGATATTTTTTTTCTTTCTACCAGCATTTCTATTAAATACCGGGTGATCCATTTTTAACTTGGAAAATTAATACAGGGAAGAACGAATTTAATTATGAAAATACTTTTACTTATTCGTTTAAATTTTATTCGACTGCTTTCATCATGTTTCGCGATTTATCCGGAATGAATGGTCAAGCGCAACGGTAAATATTCATTCAAAATTACTGGTTATTACTTATAATTGAAGATTATAGAACTGTTCCTTAATTTTTCTTATTTTGTCGTTGCTTTGTTTTTTCTTATTTTGTTATTTAGATTTTCATCAAACTGTAACTGTGACGCGAGTACGAAGTTCTTACGAATTCTTCGACCTTTTTTCTGTGATTTTTCTTTTTTGATTTAATCGCTGCCGTTGAATCGGAATTTAGCGACAAAGCACTTAAATCTAGGTCTACTTTTTATCGACGAGAAAATAGAATAGTTGAAAAAGGTTATCGCTCGAAGGGTTGCATTTTATCCGTTCACTCGGTTACTGAAATCAGTCACGATGTTTCTAGGAAAGTTTCGACACGTCGAATCGACCCCATAAACTGAAATGAACAGCGAAATCGAGATCGAATCGATTTTCTACTTTTTATTCCAATGACTATTTCATTTAATAATCCGTTTAAATCTTTCGAAATTTATCCGGCTATTCAGTTTGATAGAAATTATTTAAAACGAAGAAGAGTGCGGTAAAATCGTGGCAAGTTTAACTTAGTTGATTACACAGGGTCCGACCGAATAACGCGTAAAAGCGGAAACAACGTGATTCCTCGTGGGAAAATAAGGGCAAAAATATAGGATAACATTTTTGGCTTGGCTTTCGAGAAAATCGAGCTTGGTTTTCGAGAAAATCGAGTTAAAAAATTTATCGAGTATTTTTTCGCCTGGCTAATTCTAAACCGGGCACAACTAAATAACAATCGATAGGAGGTCGTTCTACGTGTAAAGATAAGTCGAGAACGTGGAATACAATTTTTCCGTTTAAGACTTAATATCGAAGAAGATAGAGTTTGAATGTGTTTAAGTTAGTAAAGAATCGGTCTAATACGCATGATAAATTTACAAATTTCTTTTTCTCGGAAAGCGTGTCTTACGACAAAGTTTCATTTTCTAAATTAGTTTCAATATTAATTTAAATTATCGCCTAAATCTAAACTTTACGCTTGAAAATTATCTTACGGATAAATCGAATAGGAAATTGTTAAGCTTCACCGATTTGCGCAGCGTTTTGTAAGAAAATTTAGTCGATATTTTTGTTCCTGAAAATTTCACCGATTATATATTTGCTCATTTTATATAAAAATCATTTAACGTTTCATTTCAACGACGAATAGAATAGCGGTAAATTGGTTTGGTTGTTTGGTAGCGCTTAAAACGAAGAGTATAGCGTCGTAAAATCGAGGCAAGTTCCTCGTGCCTATTTTTGCAAATCCGTTCCCACTCGGATCCTAATCTTTCTCTGCCAACACAGTGACGTCCGGTTGGTCGCATATTCGAAACGAGATAAACAGCCAGAAGTGCTGGCCGGTCGAAGGTTGCCGCTTGGACGCAAAAACGGCGCAATAAGCTGTGCCGTGGCCATTCCTTCGGCCACGTTCGCTAGCCTCTCCTCCGATCTCCTCGAATTTTCCGATCCAGTAACGAAAATTCCAATTCCTCGTGGAATTTTCACCGTTCTGGCCGTTTGCCAGTAGCCTTACGCGTTGTCTCGAGTCATTAACTCGTCGTATTTGCGTCCAGCCTCCACTCTCTCATCCGAGAATTCTCGAAACGAATACAACTTCGTGAAGCGAAAACGATAAGTTTAACGCCCTTGTCAAAGGTCTGTCAGAACGATCAGACTCGTCGTGGAATCGTTGGACCGATCGTAAAAGAAGAGGCATCAAAGGAGATCTAATTAAAGGCACCTTGACGAGTTACGTTCTTTAATCTTGTCAATTAGAGGCTGCTTTTGTCCGTGTTTCTTGATTGTTGGCGTGGTCGTGGGGTTGTTCGTTCATGGATCGAGCGTGAAAGTGAGAAAGTTCCGAGGACGAAATTGACGTGCACGTTCGTTTTCTGGTTACGTCGTGACGTGCACGTTAAGTGGAACCAGAAACCGGATCTCGAGTTTCGTGGGGGTTTCCGGCAGATGTACGAGGTGTGTCTTCCAAGTGGATCGTGTGCTTTGCATTTCGAGACGCGCGATAGTTGGGAATCTAAGCAGCATGGTTTTAACTCGCGACAGAACGTTAACGATACTGTTTGCAGATTGCTCCTTGGCCAATTAAAGTCTTATTACATGTACCGTTTCGTTCAAACACCGTTGTGCCAATTACGTTTCGAGCGTTTTGCGTTTCTTATGAAAGCTCTCGGTTAGTTTTTTCGTGGACAAATATTAGTTATCAAGATATACTAAACGAATATTAAGATACATCAACACCGAGACTCGCGACGATTTTCTTACGAGCGTAAAACATTCTTACGCGTAATCTGATTGACATTTCTTGATCATCGTTCCACGCGTATTCTACGAGCGTTTCGTATTAAAAGTGATTCGGCACGTTTGTACTTTTCCATCGGAATTCCGTGTTCATAAAACCATATACATTCTTTGTTTATTTCTTCTCAAAATATCCTTTAATCTCTCTCTAATCTTTCAAATGTTCCGAATTTACGTGCTGGTAGATTAAAACGAGACACTGTATAGACACAGCTCGATTGAATCGTACAAGATCACCGCCGCCGCCCCCCACCCCTTTTTTCACACGATCGAACACGCGTGCGGAAAGTTGGAAAATGGATCCGAGTGGATCAAATGGAAACAAGGCGAGTCGTCCCAATTAAAGTCTTCTAATTAGATCGTAGCGGTGTCTACACGCTCGATGCCGATCTACGCGATCGAAGTCAGCGCGTTGCTCCGCGAGGGAATGTTTCGTGGTTATTTATAAGTTCGAGGGTCGCCGCTTAACCTTGCCCGACGTGGACCGTCAAGCATGTCACCTAAACGTTTTATTAACGATCTTCCTTCCCCGCGTCGTTGAATCGTTCCAATTGGGTCAGTTCTGTATTCTAGGTTTTTCCAGATCCTTCTCTGCCAGGCTATCTCTTTAATGTAATTTCTCATGCCTCTTTAACGTGGAAGGGAATGCCTCGTTCGCGCGAGAATAACACCGCGTACGGAATGTATCGAACAGGACGGCATTGAGCGTCGTTGTTCCTTCCAACAATAAGCAATTCGTTTAACGCTTCCGAGGGAATAGCACGCAATGGATAGAGGACTCGAAAGCGTAGGAATTATTCGGATCTATGGTAGAAAATCGTACTGTAGTGGTAAAGTATCTGTCTGGGTAAATTCTACTTGAAGAGTACAGAGGATGAAGGTGATAAGTCGCGTTTCATATTGAGCAATTTTAGGAAAATTGAGTCTAATTAATAAAAATGAAAAAAAGAACGAATATTCGTCGATGATTACTTGAAGCAACGATCGATGGAAGCGCGTTAAAGTCGGTTCTGTTGAACTTGCGTACCGAGTAAATTTGCAATAATTTGCTAAAAGTAATCAAAACCTGTCTATTGGTTTTCCCACGAGATTTCTATATCAGTTTTTGTGAATTATCGAAGCACGTCCGGAATAATTTGCAAAGACGAACAAAATTTTTGAAATGACAGAAATATTTGATGTTCCGTATAGTTCCATTCCGACGCAAATCGTTAGAATTTGATAAAATACTGGAGCATTGGTCATCTATCGCGTGACACGTGTTACTCCATCAAGTAGATTCTTTAATTTTAGAAATTTTGATTTTTTACTCTAACATACAGAACGACTTTCATTAGCTTTGTCGTGTAATGTGCGTACGAATAATATTTATAGTAATAATTTCTAAATTAATAAATAATCCAGTCGCCGAGTTTGCACATTACGTTAGGATTTTTATTACTCCGAATAGAAATATCGAAAATAACGCAACCATATAAGATACGAGCGCGGTTTGTAACACGTGTCTGACCATAAACGATCCTTTTCCCCTTAAACGCTGTACCTTTCTCTTTCATTTTTATTTTACTGTTCTCTTCTGTCCTGGTCGAACGATCGAAGACTATCGCGTTGATCGTGTATACAACGATATACTTACAAGTAACTTGAAAATGAAAATTCTAGATTAGAAAAATATTTTTGCAAAAGCAAACACGAAAATCGTGCGATTTAACTTAATAGAGAATTTCTTCGTATTTCACAATAATTCAAATTTACCAAATACGAGATCATATCATCGTAAGTAACTTCTCCAACGCGAAATCTGAATATCACAAGGGAGTCGAGGAGTGCATATTTGATATAACAACTATCGAGCCATGCTGTGTTATTAACAGAACAAACAAATAAAACGTAGCTAGCTGTATCGCGAAAGGTACTTCGTTTCTTTTATATCGGACGAAAGGAAATTAAATTATCCTGTTCGATTGTTTCGATTAAATTAGGATTAATTAAACTTAAATTAGCTTTTAGAAAGCCAGAAGGGATTAAGTTTAGCGCGGAGAGAAAGAAAGGGAAAATATATCGGTTCGACGTGAAAATATTCGTCTTGTTTCGACACAGGGCGAAAGAACTTGAACGGGAAATCGATTCGCAAAAATACAAATCTCCACCACCGCATGAGAATGTAGAATATTTCAAGAGGCTGTTGCTTATTGAAATGCAGGCAGTGTTAAACTGTATTTGGCACAGGTTGTTTCCAGTCGCCTGGGAAATCCGAGGGTTAGTAACCGCAACGTTACACGCTGCACGATTGTTTGTCAATTCGTGAATCGAATTAAGTAGAAAATCGCCGTGTTGTGGTATTTCAATTCTTCCGGATGTAAAAGTCGCCAGAAACCGTGCGATAAATTTCTGTTTAGATTCTATTTCTATCTCTATTTCGTTGAGTAAATATTATTTTTTGAACTCGCGTTTGGATTTGCAATTATTTATGTGAACTTTACGTATATATGTGAGACAGATAAAGGGGCAACGAAATTGAGTTTAGTAGAAATACGCTAAAACGTATTACAAATATCATTTTCTGAAAAATTCAACTCGGTCAGAGTTTATGATTATTTATTTAACCTTCTTGCTTTAAACCCAAACATATATAAGAATCATTTGTTTTTCTCGTAGTATGTTTTCGCCAAAAGATTCGATGAACGTAGCGGATGGGGTAAGCTTCTAATTTATTACGATAAAATATTTTCAAACGAGTTTCTTTTATACCGACGGATTTTTATTCCATTTACGAGAAAATGTTACAAATAGTAGGCAAAACCACTTTGTACCTGTATTTGGTCTTTATGCGATTTTTTCGCTGGCACAAGTGCATTGTAAGCGGAAGTGTCGTTTCAGTAGTACTGCTCAATCTTTGTCAGTAGAGATTTTCCGAAAGAAAGTGGCAACAATTCCAATACACAAGAACCTTCAAGTATCATCGGCGTTACCTCTTTATCTCGAGACCTGACTCCAACGCGATTACCGTTTCTCTTTCAACGAAGGCATTGCGAAAGAAGTTCCTTATCGAAACATTGGAAAAATATATTTTCACTTAGACGTTCTAAAATATGTCGTTCGAAGTATTTCATGCTTTTGATCGTTATTTTTAGCTCTAGTCAGCAATCGAGTAAGTTCTATCAAACGATCGATATAGATGAAAAAAGAAAATCGTATAGATATCCCATGTGAAAAGCGCATGGATGACACACGATAAGCCCGTTTTTGTGATTTCGATATCGTGGCAAGTTGAAAAGAAGTATTTTAGTGCAAAGTTGAAATAAAAAAAAAAAAAGAATATTAGTTAAAAAATACCGATAAAATTTTTGAGATATTCAGACGTGGGTGGCAAAAATAAATATTTAATTTTGTATAATTTATAATAACATAGTAATAATAGAATAATTTTGTAACAAAAAAGTGTGACTTATCGTATTTCTCTCCCGTTATTATTATAGGATAATTTGTACCTATCTATCTAGAAACTTCTTCTATCCGCAATGCCCTGGCATCAGTGTTCGCTATAAACTACGTTGCAAGCTTTGGGATTAAAACTTCTGCGAGGAAGATTATTAGGAATATTGAATGAAACATTGCGCAAAATTTCATGTTCAGTCAGAAATTTATCCGTTTAATTTACGTTTCCAGTCTGTTTAATAAATACAATTTATATGGTAATAGTTTTAATAATTTTCGTTTTATAACATTAAGTTTCCTCAAAAGAGAAGTCTTCCAATTACATAAAAATACGTATGTCCTTTATCATATCAATGTTTCGTTGATTATAACTTCAATGAAATTTACTAAATATTAATCCTATTAATCGTGATAATAATTTTAATGTACGTACATTTCGATTCTTCAAATTTGTTTCAAACTCCAACTATTATATATTAAGAAACTAACATTGAATAACAGTCTATGAAACTCGTCATATTGCAAGAACCATGGTCACGCAATTCAATATACATGTTTCCTTAAGTCTTTGAAAAAATTATACAGAAATCAACAAAGAGAAGACAAATCTTCTCCATTACCATCCATCTTTTTTCAAACTCCACACGTGTTAATTAAAATTAAAGAAGACAAACAAAAAAGGGACGCTAGCTAAAAGTCTTATATCCGTCGCAAACTTCATAGAACGTTAAAGAAACAAATCTTCTATTATCATCCGTCTGTTTCCAAAGTCCACGCCGTATAGTATCAATTAAAAAATCCGAGAAAAAGAAAGGAAGACGTTATGTTAATATCTTACATAATCACAGTTTCCAAACTACCCCTCCGGAGAATCTCCAAGCAAAGAGAAAACAAATGTTGCGTTATCACCCGTCCTTATTCAAATTTCACGAATCAATTCGAAGACGAAGAAAAAGGGAAAGACGTCGTAAAACCTGTAGAATAAACGTTCCGAATCTGGAAACTATGGATCGTCGTCTTCGAAAGCTAGTCTGACTGTCGAGAAATTTTACAGCGTCGAGAGTAGCGCCGGTATCGGATCCGGTCTGTATCTCTGAACTCGCGAAGAGCCGCGATCAGGACCACGCCCTCGGCAAAGAAGCGACGCCGACGCCGACGTCGTGGTCCCCACCTCACCGCCGCTTTACTCCCCGCACCCG
>NT_176470.1:341082-351282 GCF_000188095.3 Bombus impatiens
CCGTCGTCGTCGTCGCCGTCGTCGTGCTGGTGGTGTTGTGCTCTTTACTACGGTGTTAGACGTGTGCCCGTCAATTCGCTCGTGGTTCCCATTCACGCCGATCATCGTTTGCTAATCGTGTTTGCCTTTTTTCGTTCTCGCTGTCAACGCACACCCTTTGTGTATATATGTATACGTATATTGCCTCACTTACTCTGTCTCGATTTATTCTGAACATATAGAAGAGTATATATATACACACATACATGTACATATATATATGTACATATATATTCGAAAGCTAATTTGTCGAGAAATTTTGCAGAGTTGAGATATATATATATATACATATAGATATATTATCTATCTACAATATTATAAATAATATTTTATATATGTATAGATATACATATATGTGCAACTGATTGGCGTAGACAAGTTAACGGAGATTAAACAAGAATCGAACGAGATTTATCATGGATCGCTGAGAAAACCGGCACACAGGCGTGAAGTTGGCGGAAGCTGACCGGTGACACACAAAGTGGACTCGGTTTGTTATTCCGTCCCGTGGCTGGTCCGCTATCGTGCCCGTTTATCCGACAAAGATCTCTGTTTATCTCGATTCCGATCGATTCCCCGTCACAGGATATCGAGAGGTGTCAACTGTCCATTGTTGCCGTGTGTGTACACGCCTATAAACGCGCGCGTCCAGTTTTCGGAGAAACGTGCGGGAAAGCTGCTTTTGCCGGTCGAAGTGTTCGTTCTATTGGCGAGTCTGTTTCTTAAGGTATGTAACTGTGAAATTTCTAATTTTGTTGCGAGCCTGTTTTGTGTAAGGGTTTCATGATGTTTGCGTCGTAATAGTTTGGGCGTTTATATCGTTTTAATCGTGAGGGAAAGTTTGACATGTCTGTATGTGTATAAGGTTCGCGAGCAGTATGGCGCTGCGCATGGATCACCGGTATTTCGATCCGCGTACATATATATGTATTCCCGCGAAAGTGTCGGATTTATGTGACACTTTATATACACGTGGAGCAATATACTTGCGTACTGTAAAAACGAATACAAATTGTTCCTTGTACTTTGAGAACTTCAAGTTTTATCGTTTTCATTATTGTCCGTGCGATTCGATTATTCGATACCCGATTCGATATGTCGATCGATATTTCTATATACTCTGACAGTATCCCTGCGCGCGCCACCGCGAAAGTAACAAGTCTGAAACTAACGTGTATCGGCATAGCGTTTCGAACTGTGTATTACATTAATTTTCCTTTCAAAATTGGTTTCGTCTGTGATTACTTTATTTCTTATGTGACCATTAACTCATCGAGGGCCAACGTTGCATTAACGCGGTATTTTATTTGTAATTTTTCATAATCGAATTACACCAACGAATTCTGTTTTTATAATATCGTATCTATGAAAGTTTAATATCCTTTTTGTCGCTATTTTTTCAATTTTACGGTTTTTACGGTGTAAAGAAATTAAGGCATTTGTAACGCTATCTGATAAACTATAATCTTGGTCCTTAATAGAGTTAGGATTATTAATGGACTAACCTATAATTTTCAATCACTATCGATATTTCGATATACATCGATCCCTAACCTGTTTTATCATTACTTATTCGTCTTCGTTATTACCACCGTTTGATAAATCGTTATTATCACTGTTATCAGCAGCGCTGTATAACATCGTCAAAGTAAACTATTCTCGCGTGCACTGACGCGAAAATAGCCCGGAGATGTTTGAAACTTTTGATTTATGTCGTTATTGAAATAAGGCGCGATCACGACCGAGATTTTGGATACGCAAATACATAATCGATCGTAAATTCTTGGGTGATACGGTTAAAATGGCCAGTGGTGAAGTTACGAGTGTGTACAGATTATCCGTTTTGGATACTGAACGTGTTCGAACGTAGTACGACACAGAGATCGCGGCGGGCGGGTTCAAAAATAAAAATTGATCATTGTGATCGGTTGAACGTCGTTTATTTTTGCATCAATCTTATTTGCCAATACTTTTATTGCGATCTCGATTGTCCATTATGAAACCGGATATATACGAATATAACATGAAACACACGACTAGTACCAGTCGATGTATGCGGACGCGGATGTTGTGTAAACTTGAGCATATATACCGGGTGATCTTCTGGAAGGGGATAAATATCGAGGTATGAGTTTTTTTTAATAACAATCCGATAATGATGAATAATTTTAACTTCTATTTTATATTACCATATATTCTACTTGATATTTTTATATCTTATTTAGTTTGCGTAACTTTTGTATTTAGGTATTGCAATGTGGAAATATTTATTCTTCCCGTCTGCTTTTTAATTATAGCGTTAATCAAGTATACTATAAGATTAGTTACATATTTAATATAGATATTATTTAATTAACATGTAATATAGATATTATGTAAGGTGAAGGAGATCGTAAGTTTTAAGAGACATGTAAATGAGAGGTGCAAAAATTATTCGTTTCTAAATTACAAAAGGGTCCAATTTAATGGTTATATCGTCAGATTACTGTTACAGCAAATCTTTAAAACGTTTCTTTTAGTATGTCTCCTGAAACGTGAATGAAACATTTTTCAAGTTCGTTAAAGATTTTCGACATAAATTATTCATTTTATAAATATGGAAAATGAATGATTTCAAATATGAAAAATAGTTTATATTAATCGAGCTTTCTATTCAATGGAGAAGTAGTACAAGTGCATTTTTGTTAGAAATCAGATCTAGCACAGGGAATAACATATAAAATCCCTATTAAGATATAATTGATATATTTACATATATATTCATAATATATCGATAACAATTATTAATATATATGTATTGTCCCTTTTATATATATGTACACGATATAGGCACGGAAAATAATATACCTTGTCGATACTTTTCTACCGTTCTCGTTGCATCTGTACGCATAGTCGCAGACATCTACGGAACATCGATATTTTGTATCCGAGGATTGAAACAGCTGTCCAATTAGTGATGTAACATTTCATGCGAAAAATACATCATTACGATTGTACATATGTATATCTTCGATGACTACTCGCGTTCAATCCTCATCATTTTCCGTCCCGGATTATTCTTAGAGAAATTTCGACGCTGAAGCTACTATAATCCTCGCTTCAATCGTCATTTGGTGCTCTTTCGCGTTAAATAGGACGCAAACGTGTCGATATAAGTACTCACTTATCTGTGCTCTCTCGTTTCTTTAAATACGAATATGTGGTATTATACTCTTATTCTCGTAATTTCAAGTTTGCAATTTTATAGCTGTGATTATGATAATACAAGCAAATTGTCTGCACGAGGATTAAATTAGGAATCTTGTAGGGATCGACATATGGCAATTTTGTTGTTATTTCTATACTCAGAGGTAGGATCACGATAGTTATTATTTTATCGAATGGATAAATCTATCACTCCGTTGTGAGCCAAAAAAACCTTTATTGCACGCGTTTGCAAAAACTAGGGATAAAAACAGAAAAGGATCTTAAGCCTATCGATTGTAACTAGGATTATCTTTTAGTTACTATTTCTTATAACTAACGCATCTGCATATGGATGGCGAGCACGAACTCACGTTGTCATTTTCAACAAATTTATTATTTTTTTTTGTATGTTTTACTTTCTACATATTTTTTTTCAAATATTCTGTATCGTTGTTTTACACATAGAATACCTGCCGCGCGAAACTTTGATCATTTCTCTGATAATCTAGGTCAATTATCGCGCTCTTTACGAGATCAGATGTTCTAATTACGTAAGAAAGTGTTTCAATATGATTGGAAAATCATGTGAATTTGAAATATGAATTATTGAAATGAATTATTACTGCTCGTATCTAGTTTCTAGTTTTTAATAATTATTTTAACCAAGTCCATGGTATAAAACTAATTAAAAACAAGTATAAAATCAGGCGTGTTTATAGACAATCATTCGATATTGGAATAGTAATGAAATCTTGTAATGTTTTCAATTATTTTAACATCTGTCGCCTTTTTAACACAATTCGTTCGAATAGAATCCCAACTTCGAAATAATAATTTAATCGCTATTTAAACGAGCGAGTCGGAGGATCTTCGTTAATTATTTCACGAGCAGGGAAAGATTGACGCGAGCATACGGTTGGCTGTGCGCTTTCATTCACGAATTCTCACCCATATCCATTATTCGTGACTTCCGGCCAAGATCTCTCAGGAATAAAACGACGAAATTCGAATAATGGACGATTTGCGCTACTGGCAATTATACCTGTGGGTTTCACGGTTAACCTATATGGCTATTAAGTCGCGAAACATACGCGTCTGAGCGGCAGTTTCAACCTAACACGCGAAAATATCCATTTTAAAGACATTGCTGCAACAAGCTATCTCTATAATTCGTTGGAAGAAGCCTCGTTATCAACTGCGTGGTTCAGGTGTTAAAAAGTATCGAAAGAACATCAAAAAATGAATTTACCTTGAGAATTGTGGATCTTAATTGGCGAAATAAAAGTAAAGGAACACTAAGATTACCCTTAGTATTCATATTAAAATAGTTTTAGATTTATCTAATAAAGGATTTCCAGGATCTTCGTCGATATACATTTGCACGCGTCTCGGCGCTCTCTTTCCATATTACAACGGAACAGTTGCATTCGTCTGTTTCTCAAGATGCTGTGCACAGACATGCTTCCATACACTGATATTCACATACGTGCGTCACTACTACGCGACTAATCTAGTCTAGCACGCAAAATTATACATATCTCGATAATTTATACAGGGTGGTTGGTAACTGGTGGTACAAGCGGAAAGGGGGTGATTCTACGCGAAAAAAGAAGTCGAACATATAGAATAAAAATTTTTCGTTCGAGGCTTTGTTTTCGAGAAAATCGACTTTGAATTTTCGATCGGTACGCGTCCATTTTATCGCTATCTTTTATCGTTATAACAGATCTCACTGTAGATCGTCGTCTCGATGGAAAAATTAAAAAAAAAAATTTTTATTCTATATTTTCGACTTTTTTTTTCGCGTAGAATCACCCCCTTTCCGCTTGTACCACCAGTTACCAACCACCCTGTATAATAATTTGGTCGGTATAAAATTTATTGGGTTGGCAACTAAGCTGCCAATCCAATATCTAGTTCAATACGAAAGATCAATGTCTTTGTGATTTTCATTTTGCCTCGTGTTATTCGTATTTTTACATATTCTATGCTTCACGCGATATATATCATTGATAGAATCTCGATTCAACCAGCCTAATCTAGCCCTTAACGCTCCGATTTTTAATTGTGAATATCGACCGGCAACTCCAACTTGTTCTCATCATACTTGGACCTGCAAGCTTTTAAGTGTCAGATTTTAAACGCTACAATTACGTGTAAATAATAATATTAAATTCATTCGGAACAATCTTCATCCATCTCAGAAGTAATGTAACTTTGATCGCAATATTTATATTAATTGTAATCGAGTAACGCGTGGAATTTTTTAAAACATTCATTGAGATGCAAACCGGGTTTGCGTTCACAGGTCTCGCGGTAGAAAACTGTTTGTTTTTTCACCGCGTTGCTTCCTTTTGGCGGTATTTGAGAGACACAGCTGGAACGTTAAGGGCTAGACAATTTTACAACTAATAAATTGGCAGTAACGATCGAGACTTAAAAGAAGAGAAAATGTTAAAAATCCTCTTACACACGTGCTCGTAACGCGAGAGCCTTTGAAATTTCTCGAAACACCACGACCAATTGGTAGGATTCGTTTACAAATCGCTTGTAAATCACTGGTGGTAGAAAGTAACGTAAAAGTGGTAATTTAACGTGGCTTCGGATTTCATAAGAGCGAATCGATTTTGTTTCGAAAGTACTTGGAACAGCCCAACTATCGTTTCGCCCCGGTGGAAGTCGTTGATAATTTATAGATATGTTTACCGGCCGGAAATTTACTGTCATAAATTTACCAGTTTATTTACTCGTATCTGCCTTCGGTATTCAACTGGCAAAGCCTGGATGCGAGACGAATACGCGAATAGAAATATTAGAGGGAAACACGTGCACGCAGATGGGGTGTACAGCTCGTGTTGCTCGTGCCGTTCCATTTTCAACAACTTTTATTTCGCGAAACGTAAAACGATCGTCGATAAATTCTTCCATCAATTAGATAATGAAATAAAACGATATTTTTATTGATCGCTTATACAGCGTATACAACGAAGAATCTTACAAGTGGAAACGTATTCCGTCTTTCTATCGGCGAGGAATTTTGCAGACGAAGCTCTCCACGCTTCTTCAAATATAATTGAATTATAGATATGTTCCATTTTATTCGTCCTTTTGTTTCCAAAGAACAAAATATCGAAATAACATTTGTGAATATTAACTAATTCTATTTTAAAGCTGATTCTCGTCTTTCACGATCGAGGGACGAGGGAAGGCGTGGCTCGCGCAAATAACTCGCAGGTTGTAGTTGATAAATAAACAAGTAAAAGTAGGAGAAATATTCGCGGGCACATCGTGCGCAATCATCGTCGAAAGATCTTGTTACCAGGAGCGAAAGCGTAGCCTCCGCGTGGAAGACCCGACAATGACACTGATCCCTTGACACTATTTCTCGAGGAGGCCGTTAAGTCAGTCAGCGCAGATAATACGAGCACGGAACAACATAAAAGCAAAACGCTCGTTGCGGAACGTTGCTCGAGATAATCGTTCGATTTATGAAAAAAAAAAAAAAATGAAGAAAAAGAGACATAAAACCAAAGAAACAAAAACGAGAAGACGGAGGAGTAAAAGCGGGCGTAAGAAAAAAAAGGGAGGAGAAAAATGGGGTGAGAGATGAGAGGGAAGAAGGAGAATGAGACAGAACGAAAGAATGTCAAAGTGCCGTCGAGATTTTCACGGGAAGGTCGTAAATACGAGTCAACGACCGACGATAAATTCGTTCCGTGGCGTTCTTAATTTTTGCCAGTCGGATTAATTCCTTTGAACGGACACAGGATCCAAGAGATCGTGTCACGTAATTACAAAAAATAACGTAATTACTTGGTCCCATCGGCAAGAAGATGCAACAAATTCAAGCTTTTCCTCATTTTTTCTCATATTTCACAAATTTTCGATAATTCAGTCACCTTCTTTCGACCATTTTCGGCTTGCCTTTGTGATATTAGCTTGTCCTAAAAGTTTCTTTCGTTTTATGAGCAAATAATAGACGCACAACGTTTTTTTATTTTATGTTATTTTGTCGAATTACGTACGATTCATTTTGTTATGTCGAGATAAACATCGCGACATTTCACAGATTTGGTTTCACGTTTGTACGAAGGTGCACTGTTGTAAAAGACACGTTTGCGAAAGAAAGACACTTTTCGGTGTCCTCACTTAACCCCAACCTAACCCCAACCTAATACAATGACACGCACGTACGATGTAACGCAGGGCTGTGGACAAAATGGGTCGTTAATGAAAGTAAATGATACGTAAGTATCACCGATCCATCCTTATTTACAAATTCTTCGCAAGAACTGTTTGTTCGAATGATTCTCCATTCGAGTCTATCTTTCAGTATCGTTGTGAGAGGACGTTTTATTTCAAGAATTGAACGAAAGGGACGACATATGCAGATCGTACGCGCAAGAACAAGTGGAAAATCTCGAATAAATCCTTTTCTCCGTCACTCGTTGCAGCGTTAACAAAATTTCGAAATCTTTTTTACAGCGCACGCCATACGTCCATATAAAGTTGCATACTTATAGCATTTAATTATTTTTTTAGTTTATATAACATTTTTACGAAGAGAATCAATTAATCTGCCAAACGAAATATAAATTGCGTTTCTCGATCGATCGTCGCTTTAACGAAAAGCAAAGGATTCTAATCGTGGAAAAACGATGATTTGCATGTCTCGAGGAATTCGAGAGACTCAGCGTGGAAAATTATTGCGAAACTCTCCATGATTCGAGGAGATGCGCGTGATTCTTCGAGATGAAAAAGGGTAGACGGTATTACTGTAAATTGACATTTTCCAAATGGATACAGTGGAAGATCGCAACGACGCCGTGACGTTGAAATTTCTGCTACTCACGAAGGTTGCCTTCCTATTTATGTTAGGGCCGAGATAGGAATTGGATTTTCGATAAGAACTGCGGTTCTTTCCTGTTTTCCAGATTCGCAAGTTCTCTCTCTTTCTCTCTCTCTCTCTCTCTCTGCTTCTTTCTATGGAAAGTTTTAAAGGACTCCATTAAGTTTCCCGATCGTACGTAGTTTCTTTCGAGCTAAAAAGATTTTAATCAGTGCTTAGTTACGACGTAACCGTGGATTTATTCTCTTTCATTTTAATTGCGTAGGCTCGAAGGAGAAGTTATTCCCTCGTTCTGTCTGTTCTTCCCTATTATATTTTGTAATTTGTTTTTTTTTTTAATTTAAACATTAGCAAGAAAGAAATGGTCACAACTATTTTCCATCGTTTAAAATTGTTCAATGACCTTTCATTGTTTCGTGTCTATTGTGCGATAGAAGCCTACAAGCTGCAATTTATCAATTGTATTAATAAAATAACCGAACGATCTGTTCGCTGATAATAGATATAGACAGTTTTTATTTTATTTCGATATCACGTAGAGTCCAACTCGCCGCTTAATTCTACAGGAAGTAGTACGACACGAAACAATTATTCCGTTTGTTCATTTTTCCTTCTGATATATAATACAAATATAATTTTCACACACATATAACGAACTAACTGAAATCCATCGTCTTGTTTGTTCGTTCACCGATTTGTGAACCCAACCATTTACCAATTAAGTTTCTCGATAATTCCACCTTATGACATTTCTTGCTTTCTCCGCATCCTTCGCTCGTAATCCACGTTTCACTAGAAACTTTTTAGGAAAGATTCTTCCGCGTCTCAACACGAGAAACGATATTTCAAGTCTCGTGCGCCATCGAGCTCGCTTTTTCTCGCTGCTATCCATCCCTAGCGAGCAAGAAACGCGACCTGTCGCAACTGCGTGACTTACCCTGACCACGGCCGCACCATCTATCCATCTTTCCACCTCGAAGAAGAAGAACCTCTAAGAAAAGCGTGGAATTATCGAACGCGGGTCGCAGATACGATCTCGCCGACATCATTAACCGTCTGCTTCCGCTCGAACGTGTATCCTCGTGCAGTTGGTTGGTCGTACGGTCCTCGTGTAAATCCTCCTTATTCGACGACGATGTGCATTAAGGAGCGAGCTCGCCGGTAAAGCACCGTAATTCTGCGGCTTAAACGTTTACGCGGTTATTATTCCACGATAAATTCTCCACTAGGCACGTGCATTTCGCGGTGACTCGAGACGATTCATTTTATTAACCCGATGACGTTGAACTACGTATTTCGTACAGACCAACGGTTTATTCGCCGCAATGAGGATCATTTACACAGAGGTGGTTTCGCCATTTCATTTACTATATCTTTATTGGACATAAGAGAATAATTAAGCACACATCTCGAGTAGTTTCATCGATCGTAGGATTTAAATTATTGCAAATATTCAAATCACTTGCCTCGTGAATAAAATCATACTTTTCCTTTACGGCCTTCGAACAATATTTCTCTGTTAACGACCCTTTACTTTCGTAATTTTTTCCAATCGACGGATGAAACTGCATTTCATATACACGAACCGACGTAACGTACACAAGCTTCCGATCATTCACGATCATTTTATCTCGCATCTTCTCCCTGGACGGCGTTAAAAAAGACACACATTCGCGGTTTCTCGCACAGCGTTGAAATTTCGTTATCAAGGTGAGAAGAACGTCTCTTCAACGAGTATGCAACTCAAATATCTTCGCAGCTTTCTTGTTCACGCAAAAGTTGACAATACTGTCAAAGTCTCGCGACTCGGACGAGCAAAATAAAAAAAAGAAAAAGAAAAGAAAGCGAGAGAAACAAGACGCTGGCGGACGTCTTGTCGTAGAGGTTCGCCTTTACGTAACCGAACCAATTAATTACCGTAATTAATTCGAACGAGACTTTATTCGCACGATTCGCGATAAGAATACGCGTTTACGCGAGAAAGGATCGAAGTCGATCGCGATAGAGAATTTCGATAGCGCGAAGTGGAATTTAGAGGTCGACGCTGGTCAATAACCGACCTTCGTTGGCGTCGATGCCTGTAAACGCAACTTACAAAACATTTAAAAATAACCCGCGCGCACAGC
>NT_176470.1:351422-363585 GCF_000188095.3 Bombus impatiens
CACAGCGCGCGCAGCTCTCGAACAGGAAACCTTGAGATCCTTAACTCGCCTCGAACGTCGGTTTTTCGACCGGATGAACGCGTATTGTTCGCTCTTGCGACATTTCGTTTCGAGAATTTTTATATTTAGAAACATTCTGCTCTGCGAGCGAATTTTCGATCTTCGATTTTTCTTCAAGTTATCGTTTGCTCGAGTTTCAAATTTTTAGAACTCTAGTCGCTGATAGCCTTCGATATTTTCTTCCTTATAGCGGTCCGACATTCTTCCATTTTTCTTGCTATCGACTTTTCCCTATGTGCTGTGATAGATATAAACTTGTTCTTTCAAAATATATCTCTACTTTGACATATTCATCTTAAATATTGATTTTCGTGGTATTTAAAGGATTTATAGTCCATTTATCGGCAAATATTTCAACTACGCGTAATCCGTGAAGAATATTTCCTGGAAAAAGCACTCTCACAAGCGACGATTTTGATATTAAATAATATACAGGGTGATTGGTAACTGGTGGTACAAGCGGAAAAGGGGGTGATTCTACGCGAAAAAAGAAGTCGAAAATATAGAATAACAATTTTTCCACCGAGACAACGATCTACGGTGAGATCCGTTATAACGAGACGCGATAAAGTGGACGCGTACCGAGCGAAAATTCAAAGTCGATTTTCTCGAAAACAAAGCCTCGAACGAAAAATTGTTATTCTATATTTTCGACTTCGATAATTTCGACTATGATAAATAAGAACAAAAATTGTCGAGTTTGTTATTCGAATCGGAATACCTCGCAATATTGGGAATTTCGAGCCGTGATTAATTCCGAAAATATTATCGTAACAATTTCCTTATGTTTTCCTTATTGACTTTGACTTTGAATGGATACGGTTAAAACAATTCTAAAATAGCGAAACAAAGTACACGGAGTTACTTTAAATAATCGATACAACAGAGAGAAAATGAGAGGCAACAGTTTCGGAGTAACTGGAAACTCTTTAAGAGATGCACGATTAAGAACCATAGGAATTAAAGTCGATGCTCGAATCGTTGAAACATTATGCAAAGTATATTGGAACGATTTTTACGATGGAAAGCACTCGAGCTCCGCGTGTACCGCGCTTCCGATCGATTGCGGCGAACGAAGACAGAGATAAGGGATAATAGAAGCAACGTAAGTTTGTGAAAAGGAATTTCACCGTGAAACGCTTAAAATAAATTCCCATCGGATGGAGATGGTCCCTCAATTTTTAAATGCCATAGAGAAATCGAGCTGTAAAGGTGATTTCGTGTCAGAATTTCAAATCGTTTGCTTATATTCGCTTATTTGCTTGTGATCAGAAATATAGAACTTTTGTGATTTTGTTCGTCGTTTGGAAATTTTGAAAGTTATACGATCGTAATCTTATTTCTAAATATATTTTCTTAAATACAGAATTGTTTAAGACATTCTATATAAATAAATATATCACAGTCAACGATTAGCCCATTAAAATTTTCATTCTAAAATTTCCCTCGCGGAAGTCAATTTATTTCTATTCGAGGAAACTTTGTTTCGATATAATTTCAAACTTTCCGAAGTTTGCCTGATTAACATGGTAATGAAATCGGTGCTGTGATCCGGAAGAGAGGAATGTCGAAGTGATATTTCAAAGTTAATTTTCCGCACGTAGACATTAGAGACAAATAGTATATTCAGAAGCGAGGATTCATCCTCTCGATGGAGGCTCGTAACGCGAGTTATCTGCAAGTGAAATAAATGCCGCGTGTCAGATCCATTTGGTCTGATCATATACGACTTCTTGTCCGTTACTACTTAACCGTCGCAGACAAGAACTTCGTTACCAGACTTCCGGCTCTATCCACCGTGTATCTTAGAGAAAACGTTGTTACGATCTAACGAGATACGAGTAAATGGATTTCACATTGATATAAATAATTAATATCGAGGTTTTTAAAATTTTTCTTCTTTTATTATTTAATTTGTACTTTACAATTCGTCCAGCTGGACATTTGGTAAATTTTTCTAACTTAATTGCTAAATACCATCTTCGAATTTGACTATTTTATTTTTTTAGCGAGGTCAGAGGGGTGTTTTCTTTTTAGTCTTCTTTCTATCAGAGTTTTGCTCGCTTCGGCAGCCCGCTGGTTTGGACGTGTTGCCCTTCTTTCCATGTATTTTTCTGTGTACCTGCCGATTTCTTCTTTAACCGCTGGTATTTTTAAGTCTTTGCGTATATACTCGTTTCTGACATACCATGGGGCGTTGACTATTATTCCCAGTATCTTCGATCGTAGCGACTCTAGTTTATTTATGTGGCTCATTGCTGCTGTCCCCCGTAGCGCTATTCCGTACGTACAAATTGGTTTTATTATCGTTTTGTAGATTTTTAGTTTATTTCCTACGCTGAGTTTAGTCAGTACATTTGTCTTCTTTTTATCCGCATTTTGTCTATAATTGATTTAGTATGTTGTTTCCATGTAAGTTGTGTGTTTAGTGGAGTCCTTGTTTGCGTTATGCGCGTGCCATTTAATTGGACATTCGGTGGTTTCCGTTTTCTTAGTGTAAATGTAATATGGTTGCATTTACTGGGGTTTGCTTTTATTTGTATATTTTCAATAGAGTGACGGTTAAGAAAAGAATGTCGAGAGCTGACTTTGCGAAGGTTTATATACTATGGGCTTGGCTCTTATGGAGGAGGTGTCGCTGGGGATGTCGCCAGGGCTCGGGTCAAAGGTGACCACGCTGTTACTGTCTCCTTACCCTGGGACACGGTCCCAGAACCGGATTCGCTTTACGCTCCGAAACAAACTAACGATACTTACGATGCATCTGATCGTATTCGCGATCTTGCAACTACGTGCGATCCCGTATCGAGCACAATTCCTGCGTCTCCTTATCTGCGTTTATGGCGGTTGCTGCAGTAGTTGGCAAGAGCCAGAAATAGCGCTGGTAAATCAAACAATGCTGCCATTCGACGTCCGTCGCATCGATCAAGTATCCCCGTCGAAATCGAAGGAGACACTCGGATAGAGACGCGTCTTAGTCCACAGAAACACTTGAGAGCTCGCAACACGAACGGTGGACTCGCAATTTGCTCCGGTATCGGTAATTAGGCCAGTGCTCGATTTCGCTGTAAGCGGTGAGCTCGTTCCATTTTCTCGAAGATCGAACGACAAATTTTGAACGTAGAACGGTAACGCCCGATTTACGTAACGCGTGACAAAATCGTTGCAGACCGACCGACGATAACGTGAGAGATTTTAGATGCCGAACGACTCTGTGAGATTTTATTTCACGCGTATACTCGGAATACAAGACGATAACCGCCTATTCGCAGCCGCCAGTAAGTGGCCAGAGGATGGAACGAACGACTGTCGGTATTCGTCTCACAAACAAAATAGTTGCAGACCGATCAGTGGTATCACGCCGCTGATGCGAAATTGTACGAAGTATAGATACGTTATATACGTTGCAACGTATATGTGCAACATCAATTCACATCAGAGACCAGGCCACACACTGTGGGCAGGATGGCGCCCAGATGTTTGCACATCCTTGGCGCGTACCCTCGATAGTCCTAAGTACCCACCGGGGGTCTTGGAATTTTCATAGTTGAGGTCCTTCGGATCAAGCGAGTATCTCTTGTCTTAGGTTTCCTTTTACGTTTATTGTTTACTACGGGTTAACACGGAAAGTTAGTTTTCCTCGCGTCTGGTATGTTCCGTTAGCAACTTTCTCACGAAGGAGGCAAAAACCCTTCCTGGTCCACCAACCGTCTTATCATCCAATCGGAGACGGTGTCTGCTGCCCTCGCTTCCCTAACCAAAATTGTCATCAACAAATCCGATAGTCCCGTGTCCTTAGACACACCCATCCCTAGCTTTCCTCAGACACAGTATCGTCGGTGAAACTTCACTTATCCTGTATCCTTAGAATAGTCAACATATCTATATCGGTCTCTATCCTTGTAACAGTCGCGTACTTAACGTATCAGTGTAACTAGGTTTTACATAACGTGGTTGCAGTGAATTGTGATTTATGTTAATTCAGTGCGTATTCCATTGTGATTGCTGAATTCGTAATAAAGTTTAATCGAAGCAAAATTAATAGTTGTGTTACGACTCAGCTATTTTATTTTATCGTCCAAACCTCAAGTTTACGTGACGATGTCGTTCGATGGTCGCTGAAACGCGTGCTGTGAGCTACCGGCTTCGAGGCTTTGCACCAGTTGGCGACAGCGAGGCTTTCCCACAAAGGAAGGTGTCGTCCCGGCAACAGACGCAGCAGGAAAGAATTTTGCGGCATTCGATGGTTAAAAAGTTCGCCTGGCGGTTTTTTCGTAATTTAAAATTGTATTTTATTATTTTCTCACGGAACGATATCTTGAACGTTGGAATCGCTCTGTAAGACCCAAACGCTACTATCTCGCACAACGAAAGAGCGCTTGCAGAAATGCAAAGAAAAATGTGCAGAGAAATGACGCAAGTATGCTTGAAACAAGGAGTTAGTAATAAAGGACACGGTTTAAAGAAACTGCCCAATTTCATCGCGTCCTGCGACGAGTTTGCGGTGAAACGATCAGACACAATGAAATAGCGTAACGTAAAATAATGTAATGTGATGTAATATGTAATTTGCAGTAACGATATTTAACAACGAACAAACTGGACAAATTTTGCTGACGCAAGATGAGAAACGTTACATCCCGATTGCTCAATCCACTTCAGAGTAATCGACGAACATACGTAAAAATTGGATTTTTAAAAGAAAAAAAAAGTAGTATAAAGAAACAAATACAAAAAATTTTGTAACGGGGCTAACGGGAGAATATAACGTGCAGAATCCAAAAGGAACCACGCCGATGGTCAAGCCGTTTGAGAAAAATCGACGAACATATGTAGAAAAAATATGTGTAATATATATTGTATACTAATCGAATTGAAATTTCTCTCTTCTTTCTCGAAACTGTATAAAATTATAAAAGTAGGCGCAGTGCAGTTGAACATCTCTAATATCGGTCGAAACTTTCCTCTAACGGAATTTTGAATTAACAGGTCGAAGTTATATAAGCAAAGAGGTCACGAGCATACTCGCTAACATCGCATCGTATCTTATATTAGATATTAAACAGTTCCTCGGTTTACTTCTACTTTGACTACTACGCTATACACGATGGACATTCGCAGTGGCACGCAGTTTGCTCTCGTGAGTCCTCGGTTTGAGGCGCGTACACAGCGTTGATACTGTCACGTAGAAGACACAGGAGATCGTAAAATTAACAAATCTCCGGTTGTCTCTTCACGTCCTTTGGATTATTTCGCGATAGTTTGAACCTTCGCACGTAAGGTGAGAAATTCGAACTTTAGATATGATAGTCTATTGTTATACGAATCCAACAGAGTTTTTTTTTATTATTTAATTTGTACTTTATAATTTGTCCAGCTGGACGTTTGATAAATTTTTCTAGTTTAACGGTTCAGAATGTTATAACAGAGTATGCGGAGCGCTGATTTTGGGAATAGGCTTCGTATATTAGGTTGTCCGGAAAGTGCCTTTCTTTTACAGACACGTGTTTTACAACGACGCATCTTTATACAAATATGAAACCTAATCTATCGAACGTCGTGATCTTTAGTTTGATCATTATTTCCTTATAAAACGAAAGAAACTTTTCGGACGATCTAATACCAAGATTTGTCACCGGACGCCAGTCAGAAGTGGTTATCCTGTTACCGCCTTCTAGGCCTGGGACACTATCTGGTTATTGTCTCGATGGCCTGCAGGATGTTTGTCAGACGTGGTTATCCTATTACCGTTTTACGACCCTATGACAATACGAAAGGTTGTTTGACTTCCTTATCAATCCAGTTTTGACTTCCCGGCTACGCACCGTGCTTCCGGCTCCCATCGACCTCCTTCTATCGTTGTCGATACGTACGCATCCTTATCTAGCAGGGTTCTGTCACTGATAATCAGTGGATCCTCTTCGATTCTTTCGGAGGATCTTGGGGCGATTATTATTAAGAGTACGATACACTGACGTCGATCGGTGGATTTGTGTACGTAAGTGGTGCAGTTACAACTTCTATCGTCGAATCTTGCAAGTTCTTAATCGACAAAATTATTCGTATCGTTCCTTCAAATTAATAGAAATTACACAAAGTATTGTAGAAAGTATTGGTAAAATAACAAGAATATGTCGAATCTTCGTCATCATGGAATATTAAAAACGCTTAATCGATCGAATTATTTATATTCTTTCTGTACAATGAGGAGATAAAAATGACAGAATTGTAGTTTTCCATAGGAATTTTCGGTAAGAGCTTGCCTCAAATTACTTAATGGCAAAAATTGTATATATTTGAATTGCTATAAATTATCCGTAAGTAGATTCAGAATGAACGGGACGAGAGATAATTTTAAACTTCCATTTATTCCGCTCAAGAAAGGTAGAATTCGAGAAATATAAAGTCTTTACGAGTGAAACGAACGATTAAGCGCAAAATTATTACGCTTCTGGTCTACAGGATTTTCACGTCACTTAGGTATTATAAACCTTTCGTCAAAAAGTTCTTTCGTTTCCTTTCCAGTGGATTAGCGCGAGAGGAGAAACGCAGACGGTAGTCCTTTAAAAAAATAAGAGAAAATGGGAAATAGAAATTAAAATCTGTCTGTCCCGCTAAATCCAATCAGCGTTCCACCGTAATAAGCGATAACGTTCCATCTGAAAATATTCCAATTTCCATTGGTGTAGCAAACTGGAAAAGAAATGGAATATAGTCGTGAAACGTAGAAAAATGGAAGCCAGAACGTCGAGCGATCGCGTTTTATGCTTTTTCTTCCATGTCGAGCAATTTAGTGGAAGAATTTAAGAATTACGTTAAAAAGCGATTATCAACAGCGTTCTTTTGCTTCTTTCTGTCTATTTATCTTTTGCAAATTCAAGAATTCGTTAATCGATGGTTTGTATCTCTTTTTAATGTTCTTCAAAGATTGGGATTTTCTTTTTGTTTTCTCTCTTAAGTAAAATTTCACAATTTTGGAATTGTTCAATTCTTCAAAAGATCTAGGTTGATCTAAATAATTTCTATCTTATTTCTATCTAATCTAATCTAATCTAGGTTAGATCTGGTTAGAAACGACGGATGTATTGGAATAAAAACTTCTGCTGTGTAAATTATGAGCATCAAAGAATTTCTATGATCTGAAAAAAAAATATAGTTTACCACAGTGCCAGAAATATTTCAGATTTTTTGAACTGGATAGAACGAGAAATTTACATAGCGCGTGTAATATATTCGTAAAAGCTTCGAACCCTTTTGTAAACTGTTGTATACAGGGTGGCTCAGTTAAATGGCATGATCTAAATATCTCCTAATTTATTATCGTATGAAAAGAATTCAAGGTCATAAGCGTGCGTGTTGTCAAGCTCACTATTTTTTTTACGAGATTTCAAGACCATAAGTATATACGATACAGTAGGATTATAAGGTCGAGAGATACGAATACTAAAATACGAAACCATACAGACCAGGTGTAACGTCATTGTATAACAAGAGATTATCGCGATTCTTGCACGTACAGTCATCGTGCGTTACGCAACTATCCCAGGGATATTTTTGGTACGGTATAATTCGAGGAAAGACAGGAAAATCTGTGTATTAGCGGGCTAAATTTACATCGCGTGCAATACAATGTATCTTTGAAGGAAAGGTAGGTTTGAATTTTGAAAAAGTGTGCACGAACGACACGAACAGCCGCGAGAGGAACGCGATCGAGTTATTCGTGGCAATGCTTTCATTTCACGCGTGAAAATTCTCCGTTAATATTGTACGACGATAAAAAGAAGAAATGGGTGGAAGAATCGATTTTCGTCGGATTATAATTACGAAACCGTATGTAGCGTACCAATTGTTCATAAATCAAGTACGAATCGATTTTACATTGGTTCGTAATTATCGTTCGATCGCTGGTAATTAATTTATTTTACGGACGACGAAATGAAGGCGAAGAAGCGCTTTCACGCTGGCGTTGAAGAATTTTTATGAAACTTGCCAGCGTTATATTTTGTCCCATTTATTATTCTATGTATTACTCACAGTTCCTTTATTTATTGTTATTTCGAAGTTTGATATTTCGGCTATTGATTTACGATATTTTACGTAAAAGAATGTAGCAAGCATTAAAATATAGTAAAGCGAATTATGTTCGTATAATGTAACATATTTTGTACGTATAATCTAAAATCAAGTACTAAACATATAGAATAAGGTATTATGGAAGAATAATTTCAGCACTGACCTACAACTAAAATCGATAAACCAGAAATCTCGCATTCAATCAGAGCTCAGTGTTAATCAAAAAATTTCGAACAACTGTCGAAAAATTGTTCCATTCGTGTCAGTAACGGCAATTCATATTTCCAAACAAACATTCCGATTTCAACCCCCGATGCAAGACCCGAAATCGAGAAACGAAAGAGAGGAAAATACTTTCTGTATTTCCAAATAGAAGAATATCGATATAACGAACTTATAAAAAATAGACTTTAATTATTCTTCAAAATCAAGCTCAAATTTTCATGACATAACAATGTAAGGATAACAAAGTTTCGAAAAGCGACCCTCGTTCGTTTCTTCGCGACTCCGACTAATCGTAATTGTTTCAAAATTCTTTTCAAAGGATCTCAAGTCGTTCGATTCAATTTGAAAGAAGTTGGTCTGTTTCAAAGAATATCCGAACAACGATGGAAACCACTGTGCATATTTAAAATCCAAATTAAGAAACTCGAGAAATAATATAAATATTTTATTCGGTAAAGAAGATTCGTAGGAAAAATACAGCTTTTATTGTTTTGCGATTAAATGTAAATTAGATTTTTCTCGATTCCCTTGATATCACAGTCAAAGCAAAATAACGTGTCTTCTTCAACGTGGCCCACTTTCGTCCGTATCGTAAAACTAATACACTCAACTATTTTAAACACTTACATTCGAAGAAACTTTTACAGATAATGTAAAAACCAACAGAAATATATACTGCGAATGTAACGGATTAAATTAATTTGAATTAATACCGAGTATTATGAATTTTAAACATCCTTGTGTATGTTACGCACACCTAATGAAAGATTCCTGTAGTGTACAGAAAGTCGACGAATCGATCGGCACACCCGGTACACGAACCTTCACCCAAAAGTTCTCGGTCTTGGTAGCGTATTTTGGTCTGAATGTCTTATTGTATTCCTCGATCAACCGACACCATGATCTCAGCTTGATACGCACCGCTGAACGCGGGATCCTTAAATTTCGCGGTCGATTTCCAACTGCAGCCTGGCTGATCTAAATCTAGAGGAGTACCGTGCCTGACTGACTATGAGGCTGCGTTTGAACAACCGCGCGAAGTGGCAGAGAATAGAGACAACAACAGGGTCGGCTAATTGGCAAACGGAATACGGCAAAGAACAGGCTTTTCACGCGTGCGTCGCGCGACCGTGTTCTTTGGGCTTGCACACGAGAACGCGATCGTTGACGATCCTTTGTCATTCTTAACAATAGAAATTTTTGCTTGAAAGCTTCTATAGCGTCAAATCACTAGATGCTGTGGTCTTCATTTGGAAATCATAAAATGGGAAACTGAGAATTGGGATATTTTGGTAACATATACTGTAAAATATCTCGAATAGTGAAATCACGATGATAATAATTAAATGGCATTCTTCCGTTTCTTTTAAGTCAAGAAATATATATTCTAAATTACGTATTTTACACGCACGATTTTCGTATAGCATTGCCTGTTAAAGCAAATTTGCGAATTGATCTTTTCAAAAGACATACATATATGCAGGTACGTATATTCGATAGCATTGACCATGATCCTCAAATAGAAATTATTATATAATTATTTTATATACACACGACGTCAAGAGATTAAATATAAACGTTAAAGTTTAATATATTCGACAAGCAAACGAAGAATTAAGAGGAAATCCGGG
Organism: Bombus impatiens; assembly: GCF_000188095.3. Lineage (NCBI taxonomy): Eukaryota > Metazoa > Arthropoda > Insecta > Hymenoptera > Apidae > Bombus > Bombus impatiens. The sequence continues at coordinate 361,412 of NT_176470.1, forward strand.
TTGTTGTTTTTAATAATAATACAAATTCATAGCGTAAAGTATAAACGATGAGGCAGATTTCTATAAAAATCTACGTTTATCCGATGCGTCGTAAATTTTCGGAAATGTCAAACACCAGGAAGGAAATTCGTGGTCGTAGGTCAGTTACCCTAGTTTACTACGGAGATAGTCATGGAACGTGCGTTTCATTCAAGAAACGCGCCAAAAATTCCTCTTCCGTGTCCCCTTGTTCCCCTTGAAGCAACCCTAGGAAATCGTGTTGGAGGGGGAAATTAGAGTGCTTCGCGTGACGCTAGAGTAGTTTTCGAGTCTTAGAATCTCGCGAGCCGTCGTACCGCGAGCAAGTGCGTTTCCGTCTGTCCTACAACTTCCAATCTCTCGACACTCGCACCAGTTCCCTCAGGTACCCTCACGATTCGATCATTCGTACGTAGAGTTTAACGATGATTGAGATAGATCAAGAGGATTTGAAATTTCTCTCTTTCGTTGAAAATTTTACCGGCTTAAAATAATTGGATTATTTTGTATTTATTGAAAATGAATGCATCGATATATAATGACATTAGCGATACATAATGGTAATTAGATTTTGCCTAATAATAATTTATACTTTAATTCGGAACTCGGGGAAATTCAGTAATCGAATTATTCTTTCGTTTATTAAAATTATGTAACGATATTTTACGCAACGTTTTATATCGTTTTGTAACTTTTGAAATAATCGAATTATTTTCTGTCCGGTGAAAGTAAGCGAGTCGGTGTAATAACGCTAGTACTGCAATAAATGAGGATAATAATATTAATGTTACAACGTATCATATATTAGTGCTTTAATTCTTTGCATTTAAAATTAAAAATCCGCACAATGAAAAATATAAGGTTGTATTAAAATATGCTCTTAGATTTATCACGATACTAATACATTTTATCCATAATTTTTATACATTCTGCGTATAAATGTAAGAAGAATGAAATATAAAGGGATATTATTCGAGAGATAGCATAAAATTTATAACGTAAAAGAATATGCTTATTTTCTCATTTTACGCGATGAGCAAATTTAGTCTAAGAACCTTTGCTAAGAAAATATGTACACAAAGACGATCAACTGTATTTTTTCTTAAATACGTCGCGTTGCGTCGCGTCGTCAACAGCATTGCCTCACGTTTGTTGTCATTCGCGCAATTGTTTTCATTATAGCATACGCTCATCGTCCGTATAACACTGCGTAGCTACGACACAATTTATTGACAATGTTTACCTTTTCAATGCGGAGAAAATCAACTCTTACGACTGTCTAATATTAATTGAAAATTATAATTCTATTCTTATTACCACTTTTCCATATTATTAATTCATTATATATTTTTTTATAAATAGAAATAGTTTCATCCCCAACGTAGGTACACTCAATAATAGAATAACAGTAGAACGCATAATTATAATTAAATAAATAGAATTTACTCTACTGTGACTTCAACAAGAGAAGATTTTTATTAAATTCCACGTTAAACATCTTTCGGAAACGTTACGAATCAATGCCAACTCTTTACTAAACGTACTTCTTGTGACTTCTATATATCTTACACGGTTTCCAATTTTGCCAATATTAATCACGATGCTCGAGTTTCATTACGATATCGATGAAATTTCGAAAAGTTTCGTACAATACGTTCACCGACAAAAGTCAATAGACACTATGAAATAGTTGTCGATCTAATTAACGAGTCATTAGCGATCCTATTTTACGACTTGTGCATTGTACGAGCGTTTCAGCGAACGTTGTCTGTACATTAATTTATTTAATTATTTTTAAATATATTCGACGGTTTCGACAACGAGCAATCTCGTCATCGAACCTCACCGACCAACCATCCTCTACACACAAGTCCTCTACAAATTGGTAAAACTATATAATTGTAAACTTAAAGTTAAAAACTATATAACTGATGGAAATGGTTCGGTAGTTATAAATAAAAGATATCGATTATTAACATTTCTTAACTTTTGTCAGTAAGTGTACGTAGGTATATGATACATTCGTAAAAATTGTCTACGATAAGCGTTGAAATAATGTCTGCCGAGTCACTGTACGTCGATACAGTTTAGTAACAAGCGCAATCCCATTTGTTTTTACAGAAAATGTCGTCGCTGCGAACGCAGTCGACCGGCGG
>NT_176470.1:364281-414829 GCF_000188095.3 Bombus impatiens
GGCGGTGGCGTCCTCGGTTTAAGCAGCGTCGGTTCAGATCGTACCGGTGCCACCTCGACCGCTGCCGGTTCTCATTCACATTCGCATAGGAAGCACCATCATCATCACAGAAGCAGAAGCGCGCCCAGAGCGCCGGAAAAACCACCGAGGAAACGTCATCTTAATCCTGGCCACAGCCTCGCTTCCATTCCCAGCCAGATTAAACTGTCGATGCTGAACAGCGGCCTCATCTCCTTCGGTAAGTCCTTCTGCGATTCACTTACAGTTCGATAAAATTCGCTCGTATAAAATAAATCGAGTCAATCGACGCTGCAACGTTTCTGATTTTGCGCAATTATTTCTTACGCGATGGATACGAAAGATATTTGTACACCTACACATTTCTACATTTATCGTTGTATCTACGTACTAGTGAGTCGGATGTTATAGTAAATTTCGTACGATTCGATAGTATTTTTATACGGTTACAAAAATTTTATGTTACTTGGTATCTTTTATTTTTCCATAGTCCTCCACTCCGGGTTAGAGCGCACTTTTCAGTTACATTCCTCTTGATATTTATTTATCGTCTACTTTGCCATACTCGAGCTCAACGTGTCTCGTACTTAACGTTAGACCCACAATCTGTAACTTCAAATTTGACCTTAGAAAATACTTTTTATATTCTTTATTCTCCGTGCTTTTACTAGTTAGAATCTCGTAACGCCTACGCTTTCGTAGCATACAAATTCGAACAGAATGTATCGTCTTATAGATGAAGTCATATATTTTTCGTCTCGAGGTATTTGATGTTTTGCGATTGACGCGTGAATTCCGTGTAACGACGCAACCAAAGATGGTTTCAGATTATTGTAACGTAAACGGATGTAACGCAAAATAAGCGGGAAGCAAATGTTTTTTTAGATTCTCGACTTGGTCGGTTTCATAATCACCGGCATAAATATGAAATTCTGACAATAAACAATTTGGTGCTATGGAAATGAAATGTAAAATTTAAAAAGAGAACGCTTCGTTGGAAGATAAGGACGTTTACAAATATCTTTTAGTAGCCGCTGTGTTTGAAATAATATGCAGAGTGCGAGTGTCGATGCAAATTTATATTTCTGCGAATATAATTAAAGAAATGGAACTCGAGCTGTTAACCGAGGAGGATGAGTTAACTCGTCGCTCGAATTGCTAGTATTTTGAATTTGAAGAATTTTTGCTCAACCGTATAAAAATTTGTTCGGTGGATTTTGAAGAATTTTTCGTGGGTTGTAAGAATTTCAGAGAATTTGTACGATGCATATCGATGTGTTCTCGAAGCATTAGCTGGATCCAACGATGGAGATAATTTATTTTTATTCAAGTTCGCCACAGGATATGACTATGTTTAATTTCCTACTTCTCTTCGAGGAAGCTGACATCTCGTTATACAACGAGTTTGAAAGTTTACGATGCGTTTATGGGCCATGCTTGTCCAAGATGATGAAATAACTCAACTATGCTGCGCATAAGATCATTTTGCGATAATAAAACCCGCTCCACGTGTATAAATACTTTATGTTCTTGTACTAACACTCGACGGATGATAAATGTTTGCTATCCAAACTTTATTAATTTCTACATTCACTCGCGATTACGGTTTTCCCCCATAGTTACGTTATCTTATTCTTTCTCTATAAAATGTTACAAAGTTGATTAGATTGTCGGTAGAAATTATTGCGTTTCGATACGAATAAATTATCTTAATAATTTTTAACGATGACGGGGTGATTTTAGTGACAAATATTGGTCGAACCTATATTATCACGATTACGAATAGATGATTATAGAAAAGTAAAAAATAGGTGGGTTGCATAAATTAATGGACAATTACAATAGTTTCTTTGATCAAATAACAATCAAGTGAATTACAAAGTATTTATGATAAAGCGATGGCACGTTTATTCGAAAAGTATTAACGCGATTAAAAGATTTGTTCGTTTCGAGAAAGTAATTTTCGAAAATTCGTGTCGATCGAAAGATTTGCCCAAGAAAATAAAATACGATGGACGCTTAGAAATTGATATCAGCCGAAAGGATTCCGTAAGATTAACGAGTTACGAAAGGACGAGAATCGAAAGGACGTGAGAAAAGAGGAGAAACGACGAATTTCGTATTGTGGTCTTAACAAGTTCGATTTGTTATATGGGAATTTACCGTTGCGTCGGCGTGAAAGGAAAGGGACAGCGAAAAGAGCGGGACTTTATAAAGTTGCGAAAGGATTTCTTTTTCTTCGTTACGAGTATTGGGCGCGAGGTAAAGAAGATCTGTAACTTGATTCGATCAAGCACGCCACTTCACCGGGGCTTTCCAAGCGTTTTAGATGCTTTTAGCCCAGCTCCTCTAGCCTTCTCGTTTTTCACGTTTCATTTCATACAACGTTTCTGTCCACCACGCGAAAATGCAACGCGCACTAAATCCACGGTAGAGAAAACTGGATGCGAATTATCATCCTTCTCGAACGTCCCAATCTTGACGTTCCTCGATTTTTCATCTCACGCGATTTTATTAAATTCTATTCCATTTCGATTCTCATTCTGTTCGTTTACGTATGGAAGAACTTATATTACGATCGAGTACAATTTGTTATTTTTGCACGAAATTGAATAATTAATTGGTTACAATAGAAAAGAAATAAACACGGATGATAATTGTAATTGGCGATACGAAGAGAACGATGGATCAACGATCGAAAATCAGGATTACTTTGGAAAATTGTAAATCGTAGTCGATCTTTGAGATTTCTTCTTCCTGTGTCACGCTATTAACTGTCAATAAAGGCGGTAACAATAAATATCCGTTTAGAAAAGCGATATCCTATTGCGAGTGGCGACGTACGACGTTCTCGAATCTCGAGCTCTTAAATTTATTTCTAAGCCTTCCACCGATACACCAGATAGGTCGCACTTGCAGGGATTTCAGCGTAACACCGCTACAAATAGCCAATGCCTTCGAATCCCACCGAGGATTTCATTTTTTATTCCGGATTACAGGCTGTTTCACGGGGAATGTTATTGCTTCTCTTTTCCGAAAATCAAAACCGGTATACGTGTCGTCTTTTCTCATTTTTTCGTCTTTCCTTTTCTTTTCCAGGGAATTCGTAGCTCTGATTAACGTAACGAACAAAATTGCGCCAGTTTCTCGAACGAAGTTCTCCGAGCGAATTGTACGATATAGTCCATCTTTTGTCATTCTTTTCTTTTTCCTTTCTTCACATAGTTACATTGAAATAAACGAATAAATTCCGAAAACTTGGTCGTAATAAAATTTTCTCTAAGAGTAACGTTTATAGGGAAAGTTTACACAGAAAGAAATAATATTTATCGAGTATCATCGGTATCATAAAAATGTGCATGTAGTAAAATGTAGTATTTCGGTGTATCAATTGGAAGGAAACGAACGCAGAGAGATATAATATTGGAATTAAATATTTTTATTCGAAGGAAACAGATACAGGGATATTTTTCTATAAAAATAGTCAGGATAAAAAATAATGTTGACTTTCAACGAATCGTTTCTACAAACCTGGAATCCAAGAACTATAACTGAACTCACGTCATCACGTTGTTATTCGTTCGTTATTTTCGACCAACTTCTACAAATTTCTTCGTCGAATCTTTACGAATTCGTCGTGTTGTGTGTATGAAAAATCGTAGCAATTCCAAGTTAACAAGACCACCAGAATGTCCAACAACGCGAGAGAATAATAGAAAAAGAGTGGGTGGTTGGGTCGCTCGAAACGGAATTCGGAGATTAGCGAATCGAAAGAGTTAAGCCGAGGCATAAGTCCTGTGTTTTATCACGTTTGTTTTGGTCTGCGTTGGAAAAGCGAATTTCAAATACTTGCTGTCGCAAACAGCCATCGTAAATTGCCTTCGAATCTTTTGATTTAATCGGCTGGGGATCGATAAAGCGTACAAATCGTACACCGAGTGTCGTGAGTACAGTGAGTCGTCGCAAGGATCTCCCTATGCAATCTCCTTGTACCGTAGCGGAAGATTAAGTACAGGGAGGCAGAAATCGAAGATGAATAAGATATCATTGCGGGTTAACGTTGGCGCTCGTAGTTGATGTTACTGTGAAGTAGCGATATCGAATGATGTTAACAGTCTGCGCTATGGATATTAGGTTGTCCGAAAAATTTCTTTCGTTTTACGAGGAAATAATAGACGCACAACGTTTGTTGTTTTATATTATTTTGTCGAATTTTGTTTCGTTCAGATGAACACCGTGACATTTCACAGACTTGGTTTCGCCTTTGTACGAAGCTGCACTGTTGTAAAAAACACGTTCGCGAAAGAAAGATACTTTCCGGACAACCTATCGTAGTTAAACGTAAGGTTATAGAAATTTATATAGTGCTTGACTACATAGGAGAAGTTCGAGTAAAAAGTTTATCATAAATTTCCGATAAATTATAAGCGATTGCTTGTGCTATTCTTATTTCCAACCTATTTGAAAATTTTCTATTCAATTCACACGACGACGTATCAAGGATGAATAGATTTATAATAAGTTTATAATAAATTTCTCTTTTCATATAGTTTCTTCCCTACTCTTTTTATATAGTAAACGTATTATGAATTCGTTATGGCTTTTATAATTACTCGTTATATTTTATTCCGCCACATTGAAAAATCATATCTACGGCGGCTGTTGTTGCGAAAACAGAGAACTAATTTTACGTTATCAACAAAGTTAATGGAAAATTTAATATACATACGTAGGTGGAAAATTCGACAGATTTTGAAAACAATTGCAAGCTCGTCGCTATAACTTTAACAAATCTAACAAAATATTTACTACCCTCTTGCTCGTTAAGTCCTCCTCATAGATTTCCTAATTCACCTTAAATTTCATATTTTCCCGATAATAAGCATTCCTCGAATAAAAGATTCTTGTATGCGAACGTGAAACTCCGATTATTGCGTTCTGCCGAGATACAACTATATTAGGTTTCTGACACGCCTGTTTCTCCTACCGGAGTGCTTTATAACGTCGTATTTCATTTCGAGACGCATACGTACCGTTCAGTATGCATTACGTAGTTACCTGGTTGTGGTGGCAGGCGGCTGCTGGATACAAACATATTTAGCATTGTAACTTCCTAACGAAAAGTTGAATTTGAATTTCTACGGCTGCGTGAAATCTGTGATCGCTTTGCATACGCGGAGTCCGCCTCGGCAACTCTGTCGTTGGATATTTTCCACGAACACGTTCTCGATACCAGATCACCGTATCTTTTTTTAAAAATTCGTCATATGTAGTCTGTGGATTTATTCGTGTATTTATGGAAAATCTGCAGATTCGCGAATACTCAGAGCGCGCATAACACGAACATCACGGAAGAAATCGTTTTTACTGAGTTCGTTAAAGGCAAAGATGGAAAATTTCACAACAGTTGAAAAACGATCTTACGAAACAAACTTATCCTCGTCGATGCTTGAAAGTTATGGAATCGGATGCATAAATTAATCGTCAAATATCATCCTAGACTCTTCACTTCGACAGGCGCGTACTTTTCACGCCACAAAACTGACGTTCGTGTTCTAAAATTAAAGGATCGCTTTTTTTCCTCTTTCCGCTTCTTCGAAATTTGCCGCGTGTCCGTATTTGCGAACGTGGTTCGCTCGTGATTTCACCTTCTTTTTTGCCGTGTTCTTTTTAACAGAAAATGATTTATCCGAGGAAAACTGTACTTACACACTGTGTTGCGACCCCATTCGACGACCTAATTGACGGCTTCTCTCGCATGTGATACTCGTTCTACTTTGCATTTCGCTGCTTCCTGTTATGTTCTTTCTCTCTTCTTCTTCGATATTCGTTCGTCCATCGCAAAAAGCGAAATAGCTCCTCGTGCAACCTTAAATTTCTCGCAAATTTTCTACCTTTAGCTTGGATCATGGAGTCAGAACGAGTTTCATTATTTAAAACATTGTACGAACCGCCGCTGTGTGAAATGCTTTAAACAGATATTTCTCCCGCTAAATGTTACAACGAGGAGTTATACTTTGGATATTTTGAATATCTTTGTATATTATACGTGTTCCGCGTATTTTTGCATCTCTGAATTTCCATGTAAGTAAAGCGAATTTCTATAGAGAAAAAGCAGCCGCTTCTTGATGAAAAAAAGATTTGCAGTGATGTAGAGTTTCTTTGAAAATTTCGCCACGACTGGCCTGCTTTTAGATCGCGCTTCCACGTAAGCTCAACGTGATTCAGATTCAATTACAACGTCATGGCACAGAATGCAAATTGTAAACTTCATTGCTGTCAGAATGGCGTACGCCAACAGTCACGAAATACGTGCAGGAAAAGTTGCAAAGTTTTCTCGTGACACAATTGGTTTCGAAAGTCGACTCGCGATACAAAAATCTTACATCACGCAGTAATTGAAAATATGTAATATCGATCGATTAAAAGTAACTGATATTTTAATCCAAGAATTAGCGATAGTTTCTAAAAATTGAAATTATTACAATTCAATATTTTGTACGATCTTCTTTTCACTCTTTCGTAAAAATATCAAATTTCCTTAGTCAGGATACCGTTGAATAATTTCTAGAAAAAATCATTTCGTACTTTGTATCGTTCTATTTTCAATATTTCGCAAATCTGATTTTTATTTTTCATCTCCCTTTTCCTTTTTCATTTTTTTCTAAAACTGAATGTAAATGATAATTGTTGTTATTTCTATACTCAGAGGTAGCATCACGATAGTTATTATTTTATCGAATGGATAAATCTATCACACCGTTCTGAGTAAAAAAAACCTTTATTGCACGCTCTTACAAAAACAAAAAGGGATAAAAACAAAAAAGTATCTCAAGTCTATCGATTAAATCCATCGATTGTAACTAGGACTATCTTCTAGTTGCTATTTCTTATAACTAACGCGTCTGCATATGGATGGCGAGCACGAGCTCACGTTGTCATTTTCAACGATAATAAATATAAATTAATAATAACGATGTACAGGTGAAAAATATCAATCAGTTAGCCAATGGAAATAGCGTATTTCGAATAAAATCGAACGAACTACTGATGGATTACTGGGCTCGTTCTTCTCATGCAAAACTCGCATTAACGTCTAAATTTTCGTCTGAGTCTCGTGAAAATTAGCTTAATGGAATATTACCGTACTTTCCGATCCTCTATAAATATTCGTCACGTCACGTAAAAACGGCATATCGTGAATTCAATCCACGGTATTTTCGTTTCTTCGAAAAAGAAAGTTTTGTTACCGAAAAAAGATTATAATTCGCGTAATACGTAACTAGCACATATATTTTCATGAAAAATTAAAATTCTGCAGAAAGAAAATATTTGTTGAAACGAGCGATCATTTTTCTCTACTTCCTTTCTTGGCGAACAAAGTATCTTATGGATTATTTACAAATTACCGTACCTTTTTTTTTGCAGGAAATAAATTTAATTTAATTAGGAAGAATAAAAATCTTCCTCGTCAAACACGTATATCACGTTCATCGTTAAACATCAATTTTCCACGATTTGTGTCAGTGTCTTGTTTCTAAAACGTTCGCGCAATAAAATAATTCAATTGTTTGTCTGTATGAACAATCTAAGAAAGAAATCTCATAGAATATGCAAAATATTGATCGTTATCGCGCAAGCAACGCGATTACAGTCGTTCTATTGCAATTGTTGGAGTAATTTGTCGATATTTTTTTTTGTCGACCATTGAGATATGTAAATTCTTTCAAATGGATCGCAGTTTGATCCTATCATCCGTCCAAGGTTTATTTTGAATAGCAACGAACGATGGATGTGTCTGGTCGGTATCCGGGTTAATCCACTTGGGCTTCAATTTCTATTCTTAAAGTTACCTGTTCCTCTCCCTCCTACGCTCTCCACCTCCTTGCCTTTAAAATCATTGTTGAATCATTTCTTTGTATCCTGTTTGTATTAAAAGGAAGGTAATATTTTTATTAGTATCGCACGAAATATCACGATATAATTGATATTTATTAATCTATAGCATAGCTATTGTACAATCCCGCTATACTTTGGTACCAGTAGAGCAGACACGGCATAGCAAGCAATAACAGGGCGAAGAGAATTATTTGGATTTCGTTTCTCTGCCTGTTAAATCATCGATATATTTAAATATTACTTGATATTCGACGATCGAATTATTGAATTTTTTCAAAAAGTGTCATTTCTTTCCATTCTTCCAACAATTTCCCTTATTTCGATAAAGAATTATGTATGAAATTTTAAATAATATTTTGACTTTGCTAGCGTTTGATAGAGATGCTAACGTGGCTGCGTAATTTATTTAACATTGTCGCGCAGGAGAAAAATTTCGATAGATTTTACGGTCGGATAAACGATGCATTCTGTGCATGATCGAAGCGTTTATGCACCGGAAATGGATGAGCAAGGTAATAGTTTGGGTTTCGTACATACGTATATACATGTAGCTACGTCGACATTCTAAAATTCGTGGATTCATCACGATCAATACTTTGTTAGCTTTTAATTCGTTCCTTTTTTCATTATTCATTGGTTCGTCCACTTGCACACCCGCGTGTCTGCCTTGGTTACCTCAAATCTAGAGCAGATATTTCCATTTTACACCTCGTTCTATTTATTTTGGAAATTCTGTTGCCTGTTCTTAATTTCAACGAGAATTATGACCATGTATTTCGGTTATCAGGTTTCTTCTTCGTTCTTCTTTCCAACACGGACTAGTTTTATTATTCGTTATTCTAAACTTTTAAGAATTATCGGTTCTGAAATAAAAAAATTCTTGGATCGAGATTTTTTCTCCGCTTTGTATTATAATTTCATAGCACTCGAAGCCTTTAGAAGCGAAATACCGGAGCATTCGAGTAGCCAATTGCTCGCAAGTACCGTAGTATTTATAACGTGCACTCATAGTATGTGCAAGTACTTAAAAATTTGAACATTTAAGTTCCCGGTTACAGAGTACTCGAACGTCTCGATACTTAGATACTTCGGTAAATGACTTCTAAGTATCGAATTTTACAAGTACCCCAGCCTTGTTTAATCACTCGAGTATCTAAGTCTAAAAATATCTAAACGTTAAATACAGTTTGAACATACAGTGGCTACAAAAAGTATCTGCACACCATCGCCTATGTTATTTACATACCGGGATTTACCTAAATCCGAGTATATTAAATATCGTATTAATTAATAGTAATTTCGTCGTACGACTACAATAATTCGATATTATGAAAATGAAACGCAGAAGCCGATAAAAACGCGCCTCAATGGAAAATAAGGACATGTGCAAATGCTTCTTGTAGCCACTGTATAATCTTATAATCTTTTTTTTTTCCATATCGACGCGTAACTCATTCGACGCTAAAAGGTTAACGTAGCGTGCATAAAGCTCAGCGAGCCATTTGCCTTAATCAGCAACGTAGTTAATAAATGAAACATACTTTTACCAGAGGCACTTTCGCGTGATCTTTACGATACACCGTTGCACCGCCAGTTTTCTTCCGTTTCACAATTTTAATCAGAATAATGGGATTATACGAGGCAGAAACTAAGCGAAATATTAATTCGGAGATGCTGCCGGTATACTTGAAATTCATCAGCGGCCGGGCAAACGAATGGCTCTCGCCGATTGTAAATTCTATCCCCGTAACCTTGTTTCGAACCTCCTCGTTTTCATGTCGGTAACGCAGACAGCGACACAGGCAACGAGGAAAAAACGTTGCGAGTTTACTTTCACGCGTATATAAGAAACACGTTCGACGTATTCTGCCTGCGTTTCATGCGTTTCCTCGCTCCTACTATTTTCGATTCAACGAGATACACCGAGCCATACCACACAGGATGTCTCATGGTTTGATAGCCAAACTTCGTCACTACGTTATTACGAGTATAACGAAGCGAAAAATGTTATATAAATGTAAGTCATTTGGAGGTTTATTTCCTTCGCGTCGCCCTTAACCTCTCCACCTACGCTATAACCTTCTTTGTCCTAACCTCTACCACGGATCACGCGTTAATCCTGCTTGCTTTTTCGCTCCGGTTATTTCACTTTTATTTCGCTCTTTTAATTCTTTCCTTCTTATCCTTTCTACCTTTTTCTCCCTCTTAATTTTTCTATAATCTCTATGTTTTTGCTGGGATTTCGCACGTGTGCGTACCTCCGCTCTCACGTCTTAATCGAAAGTGTTATTTGAAACTTTATTAAAAAGTTATGGTAAAGATAGGAAATACAAGAGCGAGAGCTTCGTTGAAACGTTATTATAAAAATACAAACTGCGAGGAAAATAAATCTTGATTTCCAATATCGTTCCTAAATCATTCACGTTATCGGACTTTTGTGCGTGCGTAATGTCAAGAGAGAAAGGTATAGGGGGCTCGTGAACGTATTTGAACAGTTATCATAGGAAATTTGTAACACATCGTATGTAGTCATAAAAGATTTCCATACGTATTGGAATACTTTCGCGAGTCGTCTTATTATAAGGTGAAATTTCGAAATGCACGAGAATCACGGTAAGCGAGAGAAGTGACTTGATATTACTATAAATTGATGAAATATCATTTATAATACGTGGAAATAGTCGATCGATATTTAAAACGTTGTCGTGTTTTTGAAAGATGGATTTTGGACCGGCCGCACTATACCGTTGATTTATGAATAAACAAATACGCGAATAGATGTGGAGGCATCGCGTTGCACGTAAAAATATCAAGGGAAAATAACTGGCTGCGTTATGCGATTTTACGGCAGCATGTATATTAATTTTCTTTCGTGTGTATCAATTTCCGATATTTTGAAATAAATTTTTCATAAAAGGTTCACTAACGATAACGAAATAACGTCGTTAGAATCGAGTAATAAAAAAAGCTTCTTTCGATATATCCAAATCTTGGTTTACAATGCACAACGTCTTTGTCGCGTCTCGAAACACCTAAAAAGTTTAGCAATTCCTGCGGGCAATTGTTCAACAAACTCGTATATACTACGCGTTGTCGTTGTGCACGGCGAACGCTGCTGTGCCGAACGTTTCAAAATTATGGCCGAAAATAAAATAGTTGACCCAGTGCCCGAGCTCCCTATTCTCTTCCCTTCGATAATTTCATGTCACTGGCACGAACACGCGACTACCTCCACTGAAACACGCGTCGCATCGTCGACTTTTCCGCCGCGTAGAGACGACGCGACGATGCACACGAGGCCAACGACAATCACGACGAAAGAGACGAAAGAAATGCATGTCGAGGTGCATCCTCGTGGGGCCATCTGCGATCGTGAATTATTTTTACACGCTACTGCTTCTTGATATTTCGCGTGTGTGTGCGCGCGTGCCGTCACTTGTCTCAGGGGACGTTCTTACTTAGAACCGCGCCACGGCATCGGTGGTTGATTTCTTCTTCGTTGATCTTGACACGAATACGTACCGTAACTCGGTGCCATCGAGCCGTTGTCCCTTAACTGGCTTGTTCAGCTTCGTGTCGCGATCGAAATAAAGCGGCGGACAAGTACCGGGATCTTGACTCGTCTTAACGTGGCGGTAAACCGGCCGTGAAATGCCTGAGCGATCGTTTCTATTTTATTTTATTTATTTAAAGTCGCGTTAGTTTCTGAGCGGAACGAACGAACGAACGAAGGAATTTGTCATCGTATCTCAAGTACACGTAATCGTACGGTCGTTCGATCACAGCAGTAATTTATCCAACTTGTTTAATATCCCACTTTTGACGAATGCTGGAAGAGAAATGGTAAATAACTCGTCGTAACTTCTCGCCGTAAATTCCGATAATCCAACTTGCGTACAACATTTTTTTGCCAACCGTGTTTGCTGCAGATTTACCTCTCGAACCTGCAGAACGAACTTTTTTGCTTTTCCACGCATTTCTCATTCAGGATGTCAAGGATTATACCTCTCTTTGATTTCGTCTCAAAGGTTTCTCTTGATATCTCACGGAATGTAGGAAAGCTCGGCGATCTTAATAAATTTGACGTTCTTTTTCTCGTTTGTTGTTTCCCTACAACCGAAAGAAGTCGGAAGAAAATTCAATTACTCTCTTAATCGTGTAATAAAAAGAAACAGAGGGAGAAGAGAGAGAAACCGTGTGCTTTTGTGAAAGTTCTCTGTGTTTACACGTAGAAACTACCGATTCCAGAGCAAACATCATCCCAGAAACGATATCGGTGCAACAATGTCGGGCGTTTTCCATGTAACACGAGAAAGGAAACGCGAGTATTCAACCTCCACCTCGTGGAAGTTGAAAAATTCTGTTTTCGCGTTCTGGTAGCCGGTGCAAAACCCGGGGATCAGTCGCTAAACAAAAGGTTCACGATGAAAACTTTACTGCATCGCAGGAAATTGCTTCTGTAAACTGGAATGCTCTTCGTTGATTGTATCAATTGAAAGTCGCCAAATACGAGAAGCTTATTTTGTCGTTGTTATTATTTCTAGCGTTCGCTCGTGCAATAATTTTTCAGTTTGCAATATTGCCGAATCGATTTTACATTAAATATGTATCCACAGAACGACGAGTCGTAATGTAATAAAATTTACATGTAGAATTTTATCTATTTCGTCATCGAACTTCTTTTATATATCTCTGTATTTTCTTTTTTATGAATGTTGGAATTCTTGAAAAGCTTAAATAACTTTGACAAGATAAATATCGATGCCCATTTTACCAACGTAACTTTGTTATAGAGTTTCTTGGAGAATCTTCGATTTGGAACACTAACGCCTCAGAAACCTTGTAACTAATTTCTTTGATCTCCTCGAAATTCCTAGATTTAAGGAACCAGAGTTCGTGTCGCGTTCTCGTACCATCGAACATGGATTCAGACTCCCCTTCTGAAACCTTTTTTCTTCCCTTATTATAGCGATTATATTACGATCGATTTATGGATTATTATATCGTATGGAGAATAATTGAATAACGCAATATCTATATAGAAAAATTTATTTAATTTTTTAAATCTAATTTTTATCTATTTATTCAGGTAAGTTTAGGTTCGATAAGAAGTATTCTTCAAAGCTTTATTTATACTCGTTTATGATATACAAATAATTTAAAACAGAATAATTAAATTTATAAAATTAATGGAAATTAAATTTAGAAAGTAATACAAGCAGCGATTAATTTGGTGTGGCAGCAATGACGGTTAAACCAAGTTTGTAAATTAATTAAATGATATAATTTTAAGTGAAATTATGATTTCAAAGTAATAATTAATTATAAAAATAAAGGATTATATAAATTTATTTTATTACAGTTTTTAGTTTTCTTTCATTGAGTTTTCGTTCTGTTTACACACGTCAGACTATGTAATTTTTCTTGCATATGATTTCCATCGACTGTTCACCTTACTGGTCGAATTCATTTTTCCTTGTTATTCTTTACCTTCACATCCAGCAATTCTACATAGACGAATTTCACGTTCTTTTCGTGAAATATCCCTGTCGACACTCCTTAAGTTTGAAATTTTCTCAACATTTTATCCATCACTCTTTCCCTCAGAGCTGTCCTGCAGACTTTGCTTCCTGTATGTCATCCACGATTTTGTCTTTTTAATAAAGCAGCACACTGTTTTTAGATACACCACTACCTCAGATACGTACACTGAATCATAAGAAAAAAGAAACTTGAGCATACTCTCGTTATGATATTGCATTATCGTTGAAACAAATTCAGAATTAAAAGGAATCAAGGTTCTTGAATTTCCTTGAATTTCCTTGGATTTTCTTGAATTTCTCGTCGCATTTTCTGAATTTTATTTTATTTTATTTTATTTTATTATCATAGCTTTGTTATATTATATTTATATTGTATTGCTGTACTGATGTACTGACGGCAAATAATTTATTCGTAAAAAATTGATTCTGGTTAGTTGGTAATTTTCTTACCAAAGTGAGAGTCAAATAAATCGTAAGCTTTCTTAGTACGAGCAAAATTTTTGCAATTTCGTAGAGAATTTAACGTTCGGTATTAGTCGACTCTCCATTATCCGAATTGCATTTCCTTAGAAGGAAAGAAATTGCGATTGGGAGGCTTAGGAAGCATTAAAATGAAATTGAACACACAATAAGTAAAATGTATGGGATTTATATTTATATATAGAATTTCGTTATGAATTTTCAAGAACTTATAAATACTTCTAGTAATATATTTTAATATTTGGAACGATATAAATTTGTCGATTTTGTCACTTTGTCGAATCCACTAGTTTCCATTAGTTATTTTTATATAAAAACTGTCATGAAAAATATGTGAAATTTAGACTTCCTGTATTCATTGTATATTTAACGACTGTCGTTTCACAATTATCAGAGAGTCGTCAACGAGTCATCAACATTCGGCTGGACGCGTTCAATACGATGGTGCATCGCCCTTCAAGGACCAGGTGTGCGATGTCAACGTCAACAACAGAAAATTTGCGGTCCGTTATTCCGCGGGTTAACGATGGACACAAATACCTCACAGATAATTTGCAACATCGATCGATTATTGTAGATTTATTAGTAGATAGTAACTATAATTTGAAAAAGATTTAGCGCATAATTTAGACATTATTGTAGTTAGCTTTTTTCAAAGATCAAGCAACACATTGATATACAGTATTCGAACTTCATAAAATAAAATAAAAATCGAATGAGATCGAATTTGTAACTGGATCGAGATTGATGCCATCGCGATCGAGGAAGAAGTCGCGAGTGGATGCGAATGGAAAATATCGGAAAGATATTGTGTATAACGTACACGTGGTCCGCGTTCTTTACACGTCCGGAGGTGAAGGAATTTCAAGTGGCGGTGCGCGATGGCTCGCGGCTGGTTAAATGCAAACTTGTCCTGGTGCCAAGTAAAGCCAATTACTGCATAATACCGTCAGCTCCGTTAGTAGCTTTTGCTGGAACGCGACAGGGAACAGACAAAGCCAGAGACCTTGCCACGATTAAGAAGCGCAGGCAAAGTGGCACACAACCACAATTTTCATAGAAAATACATGGCAGGTCGAGATTCGGATTTATCGAAATTTTGCTTGCCAAAGACGCGGCTATTTCATGGGATCGAATAAACGTCGTAGATTTTCTAATAGGAAAAGTGAACTTTTAGGGTTTGAAGGTTTAAGATTGTAGTTGGAAATTGTTAAAAATAATTATAGGTCTTTAATTTCCGACGAATACGTCACAGTTCCAGGAATACATCGCGTTTGTTCGTTCGTAAAGATCGATTTCTATGCAACGATCAGCGTTGACAGGCTTTGTAAAAAGAAATTTCATTCGTCACTGTCTTAATATATCGTTGAGAAATGTTCGACTGAATTATTTATTGAAACAGGCACTCGCGAGTCCTCCATAACAATCAACGTAATCAACATAATGATCTTCCTGCAAAAGCTCGCGCTTTTTCTAATTCGTTAAATATGTAATATCGTTCGTTGAATATGTATCTACGTACGTGTATTTCCAGTTATAGCGGACGTTTAAATTTCAGAATATAAAATACTTTCGAAAAAACATCCGACTGTAGGTCTCCGCGCAAAGCAATTTCTACTCAATTTTTGACCAGGGAAGTTGCAAAAATCGACTGACAAAATATCTACATTTGTACATAAAAAAAGAAAAAAGAAATACAAGATCGTACGAATCGACTAATGGCAGAAACTTGATCGTATTTTCCAACTTTATCAATCTGTATGTACGGGGTGTGCCGTTTAAGACCGTCTAAACGTCTGATTCACTTTTAACGAAGCGAGAGACGTGTCGAACATCGTTCGAAAGGTTTTAAAACCTTCCCGATTTTTTTTTTCATGAAGTTTTTTACGTCACCGGTATTTTTTGCCAGACAACATATACTTTTTTCATTGCACCGTATGATACGCGTTAAGATGCATCGTGATGTGCCTGCCAGTCGTACGACATCGAGACGACTCTGAACATGAAAAAGATAATAAAGTTCCGAGACGATGTTGGCACAGCAGCGAACTTTTTGTTGCGATGTCCATTAGCGGCGATGCACCGTTCAAAGCGAGAAATTACGGATCGCGATGCTCTTTCTACCTCCTCTAACGCGATAGCTTTACAAGTTCCAGTTATCCGATTCTTCGTATATTCTGGACTGTCAGATTACCGTTGATAAACGTTTTCTTTCAACTTTCCGCAAGATAAAAATCTAACGCTGTTAATTCCGAACAATGTGCTGCTCGCGAAACATGATCGTTACGATTAGGGAATTTTCCATTTAACACTTGCGTAGCAACTTAGAAACAACGAGCTGAGCAGTCATCATCACGCTGGTACCACGCGTTTTCCACCAAGGATTCAACGTCTCTCGTATCGTTAACGATGAAGTAGATATTTAGTTGATCGGTTTTAAGTAGGACACTCTGTATATGATCTACTTTTTAGTTAAACTCCGCGCAAAGCACCCAATCCTCGATCGAGGAAGTTACACGAGTCGTCGTGATACGCACGGCCAGTCATGGAACTATTAACCCATTTTTTATCCGGCGCGCGAAAACTAGGGACACGTTGGTACACGAAGTGACTGGGAATGGCGCTCAGCCTTGGGAAAAGGATGGAAAAAGTGTCGGCGAATGACAAACAATATTTTTTGCCCGGCTCTACGAGGGGACCACTGAACGAGATTGAATGACATCTAACTCCCGCACTGCGTTTGTTCTTCCTTTTATTTCGCGCCGTTGCACTCTCCACACCCTCGCCAACTTTGCTTTTACCCCTTTTTGTTCCCCTGCTACCCTTTCGTTCGTGTTTCTCTCGCCTATACCCTGTGTTTGTTCTTCCAACTGTTCTTGTCGCCTGTTCCTCGTTTTTTTCTTCTTTTTCATCGTTCTTTCTTCCTCCGGCCGACAAAAGTTACGACTGCCAACGAGAAAATCGGAATCGCGGAAGCTCGGAATCGTCCGAGGAATGGCCGCGGAATACTGCACGATAAATATTAAAGTAAGAAGAAAGAAAATTGCAAAATGTACGCATATGCAAAGATTTAGAAAATTGCTTAAAATTGCATTTAAAATTACAATCGATTAAATTGGAAACAAGGTCATTTTTAATCCTTAACTATCGTCTGTTGCAGGAAATTTCTATCGAAGTTCTATCTCTGAATATCTGTTTATGTATATTCCATACATTTGTGTTATATTCGTGTATGTTCATGCATATTTTCTCTACATTTTATACGTTTCGATTTCCAGTAAATACACGGACAGGCGAATGCAACGATAGAACGTGGATCAACGGAATCGAAGCGATTTCTTCGTAATTCGTAACGAAGAAACGATCGTGGAAATTCGTATCGTAGCGTGGAAACAGTATTTGAATTCGTGGCATTCGTGTTGCATTTCCGTAATATCTGGTTCGATATTATCGATAACGGCGCACTTTGCGATTAAATACCGTTTCGTCGGTCGAATTGAATCCTGGAGAAACGGTCGACAACTCGGAAACGCGAGGATTAATCGATCTATCGTTTGCGTAATGCAACAGGCCGATCTGGCCACCGAGCATGAACCTTAACAATGTTGTTTCCGGTGCTTTCCATTCACCGAAGCCTCGTTATGATCCCAGCAAAGCGATCGTTAATTTCCGCTTGCTATCGCATAGTTTTTGTCGTTTTAAATCAAAATCGTTTAATCAAACTACATCTTGTTAATCGTCAAGAATTTCTAGTATTACATTTCTATCGCAAATAATATGAACTGACTTGATTAAATGCCATTCGTGTTTTATTCGTCTCTAATTTCACCAGCAAAGAAGTGTTTGGTGAAGCAATTACCCAGCTATTAGATATGAAAACCAGAGATCGAGGGATTAAAACTAAACGAGCCTTCAGTTACCCTTTCAACCACCTTATCCCAGGAATAAAATAGTATTATTATTATATCCTTCTAATGCTACTCGTCCTGTTCAATGAACATCTCATCGCGAACGAGGATTATCGTGAATAGCTTTCGAGCGGAGAGTCGACTAAAACTTACGATTCTCTAGAAATTTTGTATAAAGAGGAACGCATAATTCCTGTGTTTATTATTTTTCTATACGTTCGCCAATTTTCAGGATAATTGGTAAAATAAATTTGTCATCCCTCGCACCGAGGATCGTCTTTGTCTTTACCTCGTAGAATTTCTGCTATTAAATTTATTTACCTTGGAATTTCTAATTTCTCATTACCGATAAAGATGAATCGTATTTTATCTTTACATTATCGTCAAACTTACGATTCTCTAGAAATTTTGTATAAAAAGGAACGTATAATTCCTGTGTTTATTATTTTTCTATACGTTCGCCAATTTTCAGGATAATTGGTAAAATAAACTTGTCATCCCTCGTACCGAGTGTCGTCTTTGTCTTTACCCCGTAGAATTTCTGCTATTAAATTTATTTACCTTGGAATTTCTAATTTCTCATTACCGATAAAGATGAATCGTATTTTATCTTTATATTATCGTCGAACAAAACCAATTTAACCAGATACGATTCGTTTTCGTTAAATCTTCTGCTTCGCTATTATAGATGCTTCTGATGAAACGATTATCAGATTAAAAATCATAAACTGTGGACTAAAATTAAGCGATTTTTCAAGTATTTCTTAGCCGCGTCTAGCCTTCTTGAAGCGAAAGAGAAAATTATTCAGCCACCAAAAGATATTCGTCGCCGTTGATGAATATCTCATCGCGAACAGTTAATCAGAGAAAGTTAGAATCGGATCGGACCGATGTCCGTGTTAATTGGTCGGTCGGTTGCTAAACTTGATTAGAATCGTGATTAGAAAAGCAAGGAAGTCGTTGATTGAAGTAGCAATCGGTGCATTTCCACAGGAAAATTACTCGATTTTCGGGGTTTCACCGAATTTAATTCGATCTCGCAATCAGAGGTTGTATTATTGCCCGGGTCGTAACGAATATCGAATTAATTCGATCCTCTCATCACGTGCATGTGTGTAAACAGATGTGCATGGTTTATACACACGGGGAAATTTCACTAATTAACAACAGATAGGTAAACGCGCACCTATCGACGGATATCCGTGGACCGGATTGTTTTATCAAGGTTCGTCGTGTTTGTCTTGATAATAATAATAATAACAACCGGGACATAATGAACTTTTCAATTATTCGTGACATTGTCAGAATTTACGTACTATACTGTTATACCGTAATGGATGCAAGAAGAAATCGCAATATCAAGAACGCGGTAGTAAATCCTATCTTTGTATTCTGATTAAACATTCCGATTTATTTTTTCTCTCAAGTTGAAAGTTTTGTAAAAATTCTTAGTCCTCTCTGTCTACGAGTATGAACGCGTTAAATTAAACGTAATTTCAGTTTAACCGAATTCCAAACGAAGAAGGAAACCGCAGAACGCTGTGAAAAATTTTAATTATTCTTCTAACGAAGCTTCGAATCTACTCGTGAAATTTAATTAAAATTAATCCAAGAAAATAGCTAGCCGATACTATACGATATTTTAACCGTACTTCCACGGAAGCTTTCTACTATACGCCTTTTATATTTAACTTAAATTAAACCACAAAAGAATATCACCATGCAAAATCTTAATTGCCTTTCGTTGAAGCTTCGTGTTTATTCTTTCGATCGAGATTCAATTAAAATCCGAAAAAAAATCATCCAATATCATGTAGAATTTCTATCGTTTTATTAGCGAATTTCTAAATAGAAATAGAAAGAGCGGAATATAATATCATAGATAGCTTTTATTATTATTTTTAAGATAATCCTTCGTGCCCCTAATTTCCAAAGGTATCGGTATTCGATGGAAACGTTTCGCGTTAACGATGAAACCTACGTTATTCCTATTTCTCGATGTCGAATTTAATCCGAACGATATTTGTCCCGACGCTGGTCTCAATCACGCGGTCATAAGCTTTATTGCTAGGAGGGGGCGATATAACGAATATTAAATCGCGCGAATGAATACGCATTCAATTTGGTAATGTTCTCGTTTGTGGTATTATACGATGCTCACTGCGTGCTGCAATATGACTGCATACGCGAAACTGGTTGCGAGGAAGTGGATATACGTGGACACGCGTGTTACATCTCCCATAACGCAAATACAAGCGAATTTGGCGATGCTTCGTGAGCCCTGACACGTGACATTGTTCATTTATTGCGACCGATATAAACGTCGACAATAGTAACATTTAATAAACCGTTCGCGACTTAAACATATATTAATTTTCATTGTTTCCTGTTGGTTGTAAAGGGAGGGATATAATTTTCAGAAAGTCCAACGATTAAATAGCGTTTTCGTTTACGAGGAATTTTTGGCGAGATGGGGGGATTAAAAAAGGTTTTGTGAACGAGAACTTTGCTGCGGTAGAGTTAATTTATGGTATTTATATGGTGAAACGGTAGGGATGGAATTGCGAGAGACAATTGCGGGAAGGACAGGAAGACGCGTGTTATATGGTTGATCGGGGCATCGTAATTAGAAATTACTCAATTTTCGGATTTTCAAATCGCGGAATTCACGGAGCTTGGAATTCTCAAAGTTTTTCAAAGTTTCTAAAGCTCCGAATTTTCAAATCTTCGAATTCCGAAACTTTCGATCTTTCGAATCGTTCGATTCTGAAAATGTTGATTTCCTAAGCGTTAGAATTCTTAAAATTTCGTCTTAACGTAGTCCATAGAACTTGGAATTCTTAAATTCTCTGAATTTTTCAGAAATTATTAACCGTCCTTTTTATCACCAAGAAAATGGAAAAAAATGTGCATCCGAAAACCTACGAATAACTCTCGCGATATCATTTAATCGTATTCAATTTCTGCTGAAAGTAATCGAATACAACTCGCATTCTGTCCGCGTTTCTTTTCCATAGCAATTCTATGAACTTTCTCCTTAATCGACGAAATATCATTTCTGACGTCAGTGGAAAAGTGCGAGTGGAACACTCGCTTTGTTCTCTCGAACCATCTTTCCCGAGATCATTCTCCGTCGTTTTTTCGAATGCTGAGAATAGTCGATCCCAGGAAGAATCGTAATTTTCTCGGCCTCCATTCTCCGCATCCCCGTTTCCTCGCCCAATCTCTCACGAAGACAAAGACGCCTTCTTCTTTTCGTATATTGCCAGGGCAGAACGAAATTCCTCGCGCGGTGAAATTGAAAATACCTTCGGGTTTCTTCATTTTCAAGCGCAAGGTCTCGCCTCTTCTCGCAAACTGTCATGGATCGTTCGATACTCTCTGCCCTTTCTCGTTTTCTCTCTTTCGCTTTTCGCTTATTTGCACGCTTGTCGCGCTAAAGAGGGATCAGGGCCATTAAAACGATTGCTTTCTTCCCGCTCCGGATTGCTAAGTTTTACGCCACTCCTCTTTTTTTTATTTTTCCTCCTCTTCCTTTTTTTTCTTTTTCTTTTTTTTTTACCGTCGTTTTAGAATCGTAGTCTGTACGCGCAGTGGAATTGTTAACGATCGAAGACCGCAAGGAGAACATAAAACGCGATAAGTGTATTCTCGTTGATTTTTATCGACTTTTCGTAATTCGATTGCCTCGATGGTCGAGTACTTCGCTATAACACGATGACAAAGAATAATTTTGCAAAGTTCAAAGACGTGGATTAAATCTGGTTGAGAAATTGGTTGTGAGAGACTTTAGTCGTAGCGATGACTGTATCGTGGGTGTTCGTGTATTTATGGCAAATTTAACATTGTCATTGGCAGAGACAAATAGCTTTACAGAATTAACGATAATAATACGATATAAAATATGTTTTAAGTTACACGAAGCATATTATGGATTTATATTTGATTTATTTAAAGCTCCCAGTCTGTTGTGTATAGTAGATTATGAAAACGTTTTTCATCGAGATTACACGATCGAAAGAAAAATATTTTTGTTACGAATTACCGATACCTGCACAAATAAAATATAATCAATTTTTCACTATATAAAATGCTATTACAATTAATTTCTTTATACCTTTTTCAAAGACACCTGTTCCTCTATGTACGTATATGATATTTACACATTCATTTCCGGTGCAAATGCATGTAACACGCGAAGCATCATTCGAAACGATTTCATTTTATCTAATGGAATATTTTTTTACCTTTTATTATTTTAAAGTTATGCCACGAACCAGTTGCGTGGGACGTTCTTTGCTGTTTGAATATTTTCGTTTTTCCTCTCTGTCTCTAACTTTCAAACTATCCATCTTATTTCGTAATCAGCGACATTTCAACTTCGTGGACGCTGTGTGTCGTCTTGACCAACGTGTCTACCGAAATGACCTAAACTACGACCTATCCTATCGTGTTTACGTCTAACATTCGAAAGCTTTCGAACCCTGGACATTCCAGAAAGTAACATTCAAATTCCAAAAATCAGCGATTCATTGATCACCGTGTTTATCACTATAAATAAAATCAACGACGTTTCAGTCATTTTACTTCTGTCTTTCGACAACGTTACGCGTTATTTCGTTGGTTAATTCTTTGAAATAAGTTATTTTCTGTAAGTTCTTGGTAAGTAATTTTCTGTAACGTATCTCGTTACATACAGATTGACGGACGAACAGACAGACAGACAGACATAGGATATAATTAATATTATACTAGAAAATAATTTAAAAATCACTTAGAAATACTTAGATATGTATTTTTGAAATGAAATAAGAACATACTTCTAGTAACATAAAACGAGTTGGGAACGTTGTGAACATTTGAAAATTGCCTCTCTTGGAAAAGATGAAAAATACGAATTATTATCTCTTTCTGCTATGGTTTTCAATTAAAACATGCTTTTTAATTAGCGAGTAATATTCTCTTTTATTATCCATTATTTGCAAGAAATTGCATACGCTTATCGTGATTCGTTCTGCAAAGTAATTAATTACGTTTGAGGTGGTTACTGTAGGTGGTATAAATGACGGACCAATTAGGTTCGATCAATCATGGCTGTCGATAATTTTCATGCACAATGTAGATGATATTTCATAAGGTTTCTTTTGTAGAATTTTTCCAAGAATTCTTTCACCTTTTTATTATTTGATTTAATAGCCATTAAAGGTATCATACAACCTGGGTGGAGTAAAAACCTCTTTTACCTAATATTTAAAAATATGTTGGCGTTTACTTTTCTGTTATAAATAAAATAATTTAATAAATAATTTAATTAATAAATAAAATAAGAATTTCTTTTTAATTTTTTTATTTTTTTTTTAATTTTTCCATCGAGACAACGATCTACAGTGAGATCCGTTATAACGAGACGCTATAAAGTGCACACGTACCGAGCGAAAATTCAAAGTCGTTTTTCCCGAAAACAAAGCCTCGAACGAAAAATGTTTATTCTATATTTTCGACTTCTTTTTTCGCGTAGAATCACCCCCTTTCCGCTTGTATCACCAGTTACCAACCACCCTGTATAAGATAGTTATAACTAAAATACCTCGCAGAATATTAATTTCAGTAACACGAGGATTCGAAAAATTCAAAATTCAATAACACTTTGATTTATATTTCATCGATCGTTTTACGTTAAGTTGCTCTGTGAAATATTTATTTTAATACGATACAAATTCACGGAGAATTCGAAATTTAATAACATTCTGACATTCGTTCCTTTTTCAATAATCCTAACGATCGTATCACATCAAGATGATCTAAATAATTAGAACCTTAATTTCATTGAAATAAGAATTCGCACAATTATTTCAGGATATTTACGATATTTCGATATATATTTTCTTTTTATACAATAATCGATCAACACACGTATTAATGTAATATCAAAATTTAAAATTCACGATTTAGAAGCTCTATACGATAAGATTTTAGAAAGTTAATTATTTGCCACCGGTCGGAGGAAGCCTGTCCGGTCGTAACCTGTAATAGCTGTTCGCTCGACGTTGCTATAGCGAAAGGGTTAATTACCGTTGACCAGCACATGGACGTATAGTACACTTGACTTTGACGGTCGAATAACCGCACAAGGTTTCGTGACGTTCCCGTTCTTCGTCGAATCTTCTGAATCGTTTTGCATTGTTTTAACTTGCATTTTTCACTCGTTAAATCTTTGTTGAAATGGAATTGTTGGAGAGGAACTTTTTTCCTAATTTTTTAGAGAATCTTTCCCCGAGGATCCTCGAAGAGTGGGTTTCTTGTTGATCAAGAGATCAATTGTTAAAAAAGTAGAATTTATTTAACGACTAATTTATATAAGTCGGAGATGAAAGGACATCGGGGCTTCCCTTTTGGAATTTTAGGAAAAACCCGAATACCCTAGTCCAGACTTTTACTATAGCTACACTTAATAAAACTATAAAGGATATAACCTAACAAACACGAAGATGGTACCCCGCTGGGGATAGCCACCCACCTGATAATCAAACAGCTAAAAAATTCTACCAAATGTCCAAATTGGACAAATTGTGAATGTGAAATATTAAATAAAAAAAAAAACTTAATAAAACTAAGAAATAGTTTTAATGTTCTAATCCGATTTTATGACGATGGGCTTGAGCTCGAAGTGACATAACTGATGGGTCACTGAACGTAGCCACGGTCACGGGAGGGACGTGTACCTGACAGAGGTATGGAATAATTATATAGCTCTCCTTAAAAGCAAAGAGAGGTGGGGAGAAGAATATATAAGCGCAGTTCCACTTGGACTGCAAGTTAGTTCATTCAGATAAGTTTTACTTGTACATTGAGTCATACGTGTGTCACATCGCATTCGTCATCCCGTTGAACGTGGATTCGTTATCGAACCTGACTTCGTTGTCATCAACATCTCGACCATCCGATCGCCGCTATTACTTATAGCCTCTCGTAGTGACCACATTTGTACCAA
Organism: Bombus impatiens; assembly: GCF_000188095.3. Taxonomy (NCBI): domain Eukaryota; kingdom Metazoa; phylum Arthropoda; class Insecta; order Hymenoptera; family Apidae; genus Bombus; species Bombus impatiens. The sequence continues at coordinate 389,121 of NT_176470.1, forward strand.
TAAATATCAGCTACAACAGCGATGGTAAATTTGAGCGAAGGTTCATCAAACGCTCAAAATTCCAACCTTAACTCGACATATACATTGGTTCAAATTTAATAGAAATTAAAATAAACCGTCTCGTACTAGTAACGAGGAGAGAAAATATGAAATTATTTCAAGAGCGAGAAGGTACTTGGTTCTACAGCGATTAAAATCAGATAAATTTCGCGGATTAATAAATTTATAATAACGTGAACGATGACATTGTCAAAAAAAAAGTGCAATCTATCGTTTTGCAGAAATTAAAAATTGCCGTGCGGTATATTTCGATCTCCTAGGGATCCCGAGGCAAAATGTACAAAATTCCGATGGCAGTCAACGTGTTAAATTGGTCCGTAACATCTGATCTTGAATCCCCTATTATCGATAGGAGGGAAATCATTATGGAGTAGCACGTAGTGATCGATCACCATAGTTGTATAACTGCGACGATCGGACAAGGTCGGAATGATGTTCACTCGGGTAATTCGCCCTTAGGATTATATAGATTCTCCGCACGACCTTAACGGCGGATTCCGCTGAAAATTTTCCGTGGTTTCGTCGGACGCTTCTAAAGGAACGCGGTATTCTGGTTTGCAGCTGAAATACAGGTTAGGATTCCACGACCCTATGGAATTTTGGCGACTCCTTTGTATTTTATTGCGAGAGAAGATTCTCGAAATTATTATCATAAGGAGATATTTACAGCAGCGGAAGAAAGAAGGAAATTTATTTTGTAAAATAAAAAGTGTAAAAAGGGCACTATAATTTCACGATATATATGTAATAAGAGCAACGAGTAAATACGACACGAAGGTTACCGAAATTCATAGCGCACCAATTTCAAACCTTTCCCCTTGTTAAATCAAATTTTAAATATATTGAAATTGAAAAGCGATCGAGCGAAATGCAACGCGTAAAATCGCAGAAGATTGAAATTGATCAATTTTTTATTTTATCGAACGGAACTAAAGGAACGAAAGCTAAATAAAAATTTGTTTCATATGCTCAATACTATATTTATATTCTGTAGATCTTTCATTTCCTTTCCACCCTTAAATTTCCTCGACATATACAAACGTCCATTTACGCCATTTTTTATTATTTCACGATAAACGCAGAAATATTTTAGTCAACTACTTATCGAGCTAATAGAAAGGTAACTGCGAAGATTATGGGAGTTAATCGCTTATTGCGAAACACGCGAAGAACAAACTCCGTGACTTAGCTATTCTCTTTCATAAATTTCGATAGCTAAATCGTTGCTAGTGTGGTAAAAGTCGTTCGTTATCGCAGATCTCTGTATCTTCTTTAATCCGAGCTTTATCGTCGATAGGATTAGGTGGAAATTCGTTGTTCCGTATGCGAGCTGTGCAAGCGTTACGAAAGTCGATGCATATAAGTAACCGTATCGTGAAAAGCCAGTTAACGTATTAGGGGCACGTGTGCATGTAATGTAGGGGCAATATATGCACATATCATATTATTGCATGCGGCAATATGATACACTTGTATGTATGTACATCGCTATACGTACATATCTGGTAAGTTTACTCGTTTGCCTATGCACAAAGAAATACAGCGGCCTTTTGTCGTGTGAAAATTTCTTCCGTTCGTTTGATATCCCTTTGGTACTTTCGTACGTATTTTCATTACCAAACTATCGTTTGACAAATTTTCTGTTATATTTATTTGTTTATTTGTATTTCTGTCTGAAAATGTCCTTTTTATGAAAATAGAAAAATATTCTCGATAGCAAGAGTCTAAATTGTGGAATTGCGTCGAAAGGATATTTTAACAGGAGAAATCAACTATTCTATGGCAATGGGACAAACGAGAAGATAAATACAAGTAAAATTATATTCTATGGAAAATGAATTAACAAAAGTTTCAGGCAAAAGGGATTCTATAGACACACCAGTAATTAACAACGAAGAAACGGCAATTTTGTTACTATATTTTGAATATTTGATATATTCTCGCATGTCACGTGCGTTCTGTCCACCTTTGCATCCTTAAATTTAAAACATTCGCAGTCATCCGATAAGAGTCACTGCGTGTAACTCGACTGAAAAACTTTGCAAATATTATGCACTATACGTATATGTGAACATACGTGAATGTTAACATACGTAACACGAGCTAAGAGAGCCAACATGGTGCGTTATTCGCTCGTTTGGACGATCTTGTATGGTTCGCCTCTAACGACACGCGAGATCGAAGGCGTAACATCGAACGGGCCCTCGATATGCAAATTCGCGTCGATATCGTCCACTCTGGCGGCCAATGGCAAAAAGTAACGTTCGACTCGATCAGTACGACGAGCGGTGGTCAGGGTTTGCGACCGCGAACGATCGATATTCGAGCTAAACTGGCTGTGCACGCGGAGAATTTAAAATTTTTTCGTCGCAGTTAAGTACGACGGGGATCGATGAAAAGTTTCCTCGTCGAAGCAGGGAAACAAAGACCATTTTATGGAAATTGTTGCCCCCGAACAATGCCCAACTTTCGCGAAGAACTTGTATTTTTTTCTCTTCAGCTGGATGTTGAGCGGGTGCCACTTTTCTCGCGATCGAATGCGAATTATGGTAGCGAACTTTCCCCTCGGTGTTTATGAGCGTGCGAGAAATACGATGAAATTCGCTCGGTTTAACAGAGAATAATAAAGACCGATGTTTCAACTTATAAACGCTACAAAAGCTTCACCGTGGTGATTGTTCGATTTCAATGAAAGTTTTGGTCATTGTTCTTGTGGTTGAAAAGTTTGTTTTAGCGAGATTGAAATTATTATAGTTGCTTAAGGATACAAAGGTCCTGTTCCCTTTTTTATCGTAGGATAGAGATATTATATTTTTAAGGAGAGAAAGTAGGTTAACGAGGGAATAATTTCCTTTTAAAGAATGTTAAAATACCTAGTAGTTTTGTTAATTATTTAGAAGCGTGCTCTCCTCACGGACTTCACCGATCTTGAGATATCTTGTCAAGGTCGTCGTTCTGAACGAGTCTTTCCTATACACGTTACCAACGATCGGCTTTAGTTTCCGAGATATTTGCAAAAAACTTCTATCAAACTTGCCTCATGAATATTCATCGTTGCTCGAATTCTGGCGGCAGGCGATCCCATCCCTATAACACAGCTTAAGTTACACAATAAAGGAGAAAAATTAATTGCTTATAGATTGTTGCAAATTTATATCCAGTCTGCTGGCAACGCTGTACGTATTACACGTACATAACACACATATTATATTATATAATTGTAAATTTAACTGAAATTTAACAACAGATTTTTGCAAATACCTTGGGAACGAAAGCCGAGCGATGGTAACACGTGTAGGAAAAAGCTGGTCAGAATGACAACCTCGATGACATATTTCAAGGTAATTGAAATGGTCGAGGTCGCGTTTCTAAATATTTGTAAAATAGCGATCGTTTTCGTTCTCCACCAAAAAGAAAGAATTCCTTCAAGTTCTAAAATGCCATCGAACAACTTATTATCGGAGTGTTGCAATTTACGCGATTCACCCGTTATATCGATTTTACATACCCAATCAAGTAGAACGATGGAAACTGAGCCGACTAGAACGTGTGGAACTATTGGGTCGATAATTACCACCTAATGACAAAATCCGCGATCTCTTAGTTGCCAATCCAATAATTCAACAAAAAATACCACGATTGCTCCACCTGCAAACTTTCAACATGTTTCTCGAAACGATCCAAACAAGTTCCATCGTAGTAGAAACTACAGCAACGTGCGATTGAAAAGCGACCGAGCTGCGTATGTCTGGTGCCAATTAACCAGCGTCGGATCAGACTCGTAGAAATCAGTTTCCATACGACGTAAGTCGGAATCAATGAGTTTATTATTTTGTGACGAATCGAAAAGGAAGATTAACATTAAAAATTAAAAGAGTTAAGATAATTAGCTTTTGACGGATGATAAGAACGAAGAAATAAAGGAAAGAAGGGACGATGGAAAGAATAGAAAATACCGACTACGATGAAGCGATTTATTATCATTTTCAAGATCTAATTCCAGCGGGCGAAAGAATGTCAAGGTTGCGGATGGAATCGTAAACTCGTGGAATTTCTCGGCGATGGTAAACGGAACGGAGACGAAAAAGTTTAAGTAGACGGTGATCCGGAACGAAAAGTAAATCCGACTGGACACTGGAATCGGAGTCAGTCCATCCGAGAATATTCGGAATTTATCTGCGCGAGTTCTTTCGCGTTATCTGCGTGACTCGTTTCGTCCCACGGAGATGTCATACCGGAAGTCCTCGCCATCTTCCTGGCGAACATCGAAGTCACGGCGTTCCTGGAAGAATCGTAAAAGAACTGTTCCCTATTTATTAATAAAGACAAATTCTAAGGTACAGCACTGAACAGGTTTGATCTTCCATGTGCTGAATTATTTTATTCTCAACAGTTTCGGTACTGTTTTCGTTCTAAACGAATGAAAAATTTAACGAAGTTAAAGGTAGAAAGATGAATTGGTGTTTGCAATGATTATAAATGATAATATTTAGAATGGTATTATTAGAGGACGATCGTGTTGAGAAGAAAATCACATGCTTTAGAATTCGATAGAAAAAATTAAACGAAGAACATTACTGTAGTATCGTAAATATAATAATTAGTTTATCAATAATAAATGGATTAAACAGAAAAAATGGTTATTTAACGCGAACTAATCGTAACAACGTATTATAATTAATTAACAACTCTCGTCGACACAGATTCAACTCTCTCTCGACAACGCTAACAACACTATCTCTACAACGCAATCCGCGCTCTCTGGCTTCTCGACTCATACTGCCGTTAATTCGTTTATGTCCCTTAGCAACCCTTTGTCTTTTGTCTTAGCCTCGTATCTTTTGTTTAAGCTCCATCATGCACGTGCTCGGCAACCGCTTGTTTATAATTCGCACGACACCTCCGTCAGGCCCCTCGTCCACGATACTACATTGTAATTTAATATAATTGTAATTTATTCAAATATTAGATATATGTTATTCACGTACTAAATATCTATCGTGCAATTGTATCTTCTGTCTTCGACTTGTTGCCACATATCATAATAGATACGAGTAATAGGTTGAGTTATAGTGAAGCTTTTATCGACTAGTCTATAGGACATCAACCTCTGTATATCTAGAAATACCTTGTAAACGGAAGAAAGTTCTCACGAGGTTCTTGCGTTCTCCGCGATGAAAGTGACAAAGATAAATGTCGGTTCGTTAAACATTATGATACAAAATTGCCGAAATATCTCTAAAATATCGCCTCGATTTTTTAAACTATCTCGGTTAAATAGTCGAAAAATGACTCGCTTAATAATACGAGATACCAGAGGGAACAAGATACAGGTTATTTCCCTTAATGAGCAAGAATTATTTTATCCTATTCGGAGTTCCTGCATATTTAAAGGTTCTTCTATTTATTTCTAAAAGTTAACGTCGATTTGTATTCCAATAGGTAGAGAAATTAAAAATTTACACTTCCCTTTCAGAAGAAAATAGAAATTTGTTTATTTTTGTACATTTAGAACGTTCCAACCTGCGAGATCAAAAACTCGTCGATCTCTTGACTTTGAAACAAATCGAATTTCCCTAATATTTTTTAAATATTCAAACCGGTTGAATCTTTTTTTTCTTCAAAATACCAACCTTTTTTTTTCTTCAATTACCACCATTCTATGAACTTTATTCTAATTATCGTGATCTTCGCCTTTTGGCTTAGGATGCCTTCTATTTTACGTCATATTTACTTCTCACCACCTCACGTAGTAATATTCCATCATATTATATTCTCTTTTCCTCTTTCCCTTTTTTATTTTTTTAAATCCAGGACGTCCCTGCAAGATCAAAAATTTATCAACTTCTTAAATTTTAAATACGTCGAATTCCCCCGATATTTTTTAAACATTCAAATCGCTCGAACCTTTTTTTCTTGAAAATATCATTAACTACACTTTGTCCATTAACCCTTTGCACTCGTGTGTCGAGCGTGACTCGACGTCAGTTTTTATCTCGGGAGCTTCTTTGTCGACATTCTTTCAGTCCCACCATTTTTGTGAAACGTGCGAAAGAAAACCAGGATTGCATCCAGGAAATTGTTTCGAGATATATCATGCAGTTAAAAATTACAAAATACGACAATAGTGCGAATAAAACTGGTATTTAAGCGAATTTCTTTCTTCCTTTGTTTATTTAAAGTGTCTTATTTTTTTAGTTAAAGTAACTTTCAAATAAAACGCTTAAAAGCGTTGGAAGCTGCTGGCAACGAAATTGAAATAAAATTCTGAGCGCAAAGTGTTGAGTTTCGATCACCGTCATTCTATGAACTTAATCCTAATCATCGTAATCCTTGCCTTTTGGCTTAAGATGCCTTCCATCTCACGATATATTTACTTCTCACTGCCTTACGTACTGATATTCCATCATATTATATTGTCTTGTTCGATTAAAAATTCGATTTGGCCATAATATCGGAGATTTGTCGAGCTATCTGTAAACCAATATCTCATAAAACGTATAAATTACGGAAAGCCGCCATTCTCACGGAATATTATAAATCACAGGTTGCACCGCTATTCTTTAAAATCGGCGGATATTTTTAGCGGTAATTTAGTAGCGATACGGTCGTGCCTTTTGAATTTCTTTATTTACAGTCAAGTTAGCCGCATATTTCAAACACTATCTCGACCCGGTTCGCCATTTGAGCGTGTTGCCAGATACGGACGTACGAGCAAAAAGATTCGACGAAATCGCTTCAGCGTTCCGTGGCTGATCGAACGAAGAAAAATTGACGTTCGAAATATCTCGAAAATTGTTCGATTTTTCAATACGCCTAGCGTCGTAACCTTCTGTGTTCGAAATACAGCCTGTCCCCATCCGTATGATGCGTTACCACGAAGAATTGAACAACAGACAGTCAATGTCTTCTCGAGTCAAATAATTTTCCTTCTGTCCTGTACCCCTCGAAAATTGCTAGTCAGGTAAATTACTGACGGGGCGAGTGCACTATCGATCGCGCGAGGGTGGCGATGCATCAATTCGCAGCGTCGTCTCACACGGGAAACACGAAAACCGGGGGTCGACTTAAAGGCTGCTCGTTTCTCGCCCACCTACAGTCAGTAGTTTAATAGGGTCGCGACGACACGACGGTCAGTCGAATCTCATTAAAAATGGACGTCCACCGACTACTTTGAGGATTCGACTGGTTTCATCTCGGATTTTACGTAAATGGAAAGCTCCATCGATACTTTAGACGTCGGATTAGAGATGTCTGAGCTGTTACGAGAATTTACTACTCGCTTTTATTATGCTCTCCCTTTAAACCGGTTTCAGGGATATTCGAATTCTTCACAAAATGCTTTACAGTATCCTTGAACTATCTTATCTTTTTATTTCTTTTTTCTAAATGTGCGTTTATTATCAGAATTCATAGATTTCTCGCGACGTAATTAGTTTTATGTTACGCGCTGACATTTACATCGTTTTTCTACTTGGAACTCGAATCGCTCGATTAGGAGCAATAGTAATTTTAAATGAAAAAAAAAAAAGGAAAAAAGAACGTTGACAGTGTAAACGGATTTATTAATATATATAATAAGCGTTACGTAATTTGTTGAATCGGTTGCCTGGTCTTGGCATTATCAGACAATAATCGATAGTTACATAAAAGAACAGACAGAGAAAAATAAAGGAAAGGGATAAAGTAATATCGATAAGAAAATTCCATTGAAAAACAAGTTTCCCAAGCTTTTTCAAAATGCACGGACTCGGGATAAAGATAGGAAGTAATTATACCCTTGTCGGAAGTATCTCTCATTTTTGCCCAATAATTTCTGTGTAATTTTGGTCGGAATAAGTCTATTCTTACATCTAAACTACCTTATCAATTATACGAGAGTTTACCGCGACTCATTGTCAAGTGCATCGTAGAATTTTCTCCGCACAGTTGAACTCGTCTAATTTTCTAAATTCCAGGTTCTCCGATCTCTTAAAAGCCTAGCACAAATACGAGAGAAACCGAATCTTTGAATTTAGAATCGAGTTATTCCCGAATTGAAACTGGCACCGAATTTAGAAATTGGAGATTCTCTGCCAATAGCAAAGTATAATACATAATACCTCGATAATTCCTAAATCTTATAATCCTACGGTTGGTAAATTTCGAATTCTTTGGTTTCTCAAACGCAACACCGTCTAAAGAGATCAGCCGATGTTCCATTAAAAATAAACGTCGACGGAGTAGCTGCACGATTCTACTTCGAATTCTCAGGGAAACGAAAGACTCGACTGATACTTCGGATGTCGGATTAGAGGTGTCTGACCTGCCACGCGGCCTTACTACTTCGATGGAGTAGTGGATTATCCACCTTACGAAAATAACTGGTGGAAGCCTCGACGATTCGCCGCGGAACGCCTTCGTTGGAATGTTTTCCTAGGATTTGCTGCGAAACCCATAGGAAACTAGGTCAAACGTTCGTTGGCTTTCGGTAATAATGGACCGCGCTCTGAAAAATTATTTTTCTCTCACTACGTTTTGGATATTGCGATGGAGCTTTTTATATCAAACGAACAGGACGTATCGTAATTTATCAGGATGATTTTTTATCCTTTTTGAGAGAAGTCTGCTGGCTTTTGGCAGTGACGACCAAGTTTCTCTGATATTTTATTTTTAATTATTAGATGTTCGATGACAGAAGGCAAAAATCGAACGACGAGAATGTTTTTTATTTGGGAACCATTTTTATTGGTCTGGAACGTCTGGCTGGTTTCTAGTAACAATTTTTATAGAGATTTTAGATTTTTCCACTCTTTTATTATTCTACGATAAATTGGTATTAGAGGATTTGAAATGGTTGCCAATTTTTTCGACCGTTCATTCCACTGATAATTTTCGATAAATTTCTGTTGCGTTTTGGATAAGAAACATCGAATTTCGAAGGATACAAATGTATCGTTAACGAAAAGAAACAGAGAAAATTGCGATAAATAATTGTTAATAAAATAAAGAACGAATAAAGCGAACTACATAATTCGACATTGTGATATTGAAATTTGTATTTTTTAGCATTAAAAGAAAAAAAAAAAGAAAAGCAAATGGCAAAGTGAAATGAAGAACAAAAGGGACGAAAGATAAAATAGAATTTATTAGTATTTTTACGTAACAGCTATTTGATGATACTCGGGATTTATTCCGATTTGTACAGCGTACTAGGAATTACATTTAAAGTAGATAATCCCCGATATGTTCAGGGATCTCTGTTTTTCCAGATGGCCTTTCCCTCCTTTCTAGCTTTCCATCCGATAATTATCCTATCTAATATCTGGCTAATTACATGTACAATTACTGTTGCTGCGTTCTTCCGGCGATTATGTAAATTAACTTCCCCCTCCCCTTGGAGCGTGACGTTGAATTAATAATCACGATCGATCAGTTGTCTCAAGGGAGAATTTTCTCGTAAGCCTGGAGGGAAAAGCTTGTCACTTTTACTCTCCTTCCGTTTTATTTTGTATGTCCTACAATTATGTTCTGGAATAATCGAACGACTACACATCCCGTGAGAACGAACAGCTGCGTTAAATTATTCTCTGGACGTAGGATTTGAAAAATTACTTAAAATATTAATTTTTAATTATAGTTTTTCAATAAAGTCCATTTAATTATTTCATTTTAAAAACAAACCATCACACATCTTTCCTCTTTCATCGCGAGTTTCCTCTTCGTAAGTTCCAAATTGTAGCAAGTGTCGTATAGTAAGTAAATGTATCAAATAAAGTTTTTATCGTTGGGTACCTTTTTATCTGGACGTTTAATCTCAGGAGTCGGATAGCGAAGTAACGAATAAAATGTCGCTTTTTGACAAACTGAATTAACTTTGAGCACTGATAAGCTTCGAGCACTGTAGCATTGAAAAAGAGTAGCATTTTCCGGAAATTTTGGTGATAGGTAATCGCATTTTTCGAGAATCCTGTTATCTATTTGACACGGGTTATAAAGAAGTCGATAATAATCCTGAAAAGAAGTTCACAACCGTGCAATAACTTTTTTTATATACGACAAAAATATTTATTTTTAAAGAAATTTCCATTTTCTTCAAACTTTCTTGCGAATTTTTATTTTTTTCTAATTAATCCTCCGAACATCCGATTGAAAAAACTATTATATATTAACGTAGAAGCTTTTGTAAGTATCTAAGAATTTTTTCAGATTTTCTGAAAGCCAAGAACAATAAAAAGATTAGTCGTGGACGTAAACGACCCAGGTTGCCCCAGGAAAGTGCAGAAAATATCGCTTGGCCACGGAGGGTTAATACTAAACGTAAAAGGAATCCTAATCTCCTAGAATACATTTTTATTCATTAACTAAACTTCCTTAATTTCGAAATTACAAAAGTTTGTTGCCATTGTTCAAAGCACAGGATGATTTAAAGTACATTAAAAATTTATAATCTCAGAATAGAGGTCATCCTTAAAAAATATATTTTCCTCGTTCGAACAGCAAAAGTAATTAAAAAACAACCAGAAAGGCGAGAGACGACAGAAAAGCGATTAGCCCTTTTGTTGCGAATACGCAACATTTTACTTCGACGTGTTATTAATTACCAAATCGATAAATAAACGCGTTTGTTTTTAATAAAACTAGTCGTCAATTTTAGCGGGTTACATCTTCTTAACAAAATTATTCACAAAAATATACTCTTGGTAGTAATTCTTAATATTAATGATTAATAACGAAGAAACTAAATATCTGACAGCTTAAAAAAATTTAATCCTGACAAGGATAAAAATGTAGTCAATTGTACGTATGTTGTGTGCATATTAACAAATTAATTTTCCGGATCTATCGAAATATATTTCGTCTGTACAATTATGAGAAAAGTTATGCGAGGGAGATGGAAATTTCAGCCACTGCGGTCGATCGTACCAACTTCCGCCTGTTTCAAAACTAATTAGAGAGACACATCCTGAAATTGTGTCGAAATTAATCGAATGTTAATTGTACGATGAAGTCTGTTTAAGTTAGTGTTCGTTGTTAAAACGCCTGTATTTTTAACAAATATACGCAGACGTATTAATCTCAGTTCCTTTATCGATCATCTGCTCTCTTTTCCTTTTTCCCCATCTTTTTTTTAATTTTTACAATTTAAATAAAAAGTATCGTTTTCTAGTTATGGTAGGGAAAGAGTTTCTTTCTCGAACCGAAGCACAGAAAGAGTAACTATAATTCTCAGTTTATACCAACCACTGATCGAACGATGATGAACAGTATGGCGCACCATTGAACTTTGCCATATAATCTTCGCGTAAACAGAGTCTCAAGCGAGATTTTGCGTTATTCATCCTCGAACGCAGATCGATATGCCTTTCTGTCGTCTTGGAAAATTGCGAGTATTAACACACACAATTGTCAATTCCTTTATCGATCATCCTCTTCTCTGTTTCCTTATTTTATCTTCCAATCTGTTTACTTCGGACTAAGATAATTTTATTTTTAATTGGTTGATTGATAGAAAAGGTTGTTCAATGATCGTGAGTTTAGTAATAATTCTGTTTGTTCTAATGTTGAAGTAATTACTTGAAGAAAAACTCTACATCTTTATTTATGTATATCCGTGACCCGGAGACTGCTATTACGCAGAAATATTCTAAATAAGGAGAGGTGCATATTATTGTACCCTCGAATGTACATTATGTTTTGGGTTACAAGGTCCAGGAACAAAGACACTAATAAACAGATTTCTATTTGTGTTGCCTGTAGCCTCTAGCCAAAGCTGTAAGCTCAACTTTTTTGGCAATGCCCTTTTGCTGTAAATATATGTGGGATGGTGCGACGTCAGGGAAGGACGCGACGTGAGGGGTAATTGTTTATAAACGTTGTCAAGATATGGTAATGTTGTCAAGAAGTGTTGTGAGCGTTACCAAGGTTTGTTAAGGGAAAAATGAGCGTGGAAAATGCTGTCAGAGTTGAATTTATCGTGGTCGAGTGAAGTTCGTTGTGTTGTTGTGACGCAGAATTAGTGAGAAAAGAATACGTGAAACGCGGTATTATATTCGATTTTGTGAGAGTGCAACGATATTGTATTTATCATACTGTTTTCTATTAACTTATAATATAACATTCCTACATATATGAACGTGCTCCTTATCATTCCACTGTCTAGTAACACTAAGAGAGTAAGGATTTGAATCAACATAAACTTGTACTTATACATTATACTTGTACTTGTACCTTTAATTATTTCAATTTACTTTTCTATTATTTACATCGCGACCTTAATATACCGACAGTTAAAGAAATTCAATAACAGATATGATATAAAAGTTAACAACCACCAAAACCCATTAGTTAGCCAATTACTTGACACGACGGATCAGATCCGCAGACTAAAAAGACAATACTCTTTAGATTGAAGCATTAGATTCAACTAGAATCAAACATACTATAAACTCTTATAATCCAAGTTACAGTACCACGTCAAAATAATTTTCTTATAATTCTCAATGAGAAATGATAGTAAAAAGTCTACCAAATAAAAGGAAAAAAAAACTTTTCTATTACAAATTCATCCACTCGTTCTTAAATCAGTAAACCTCAACCTCAACAATTAATTTTCTTTGTTCCAAGCCTAAACGTCTTTTTCCAAACCAAAGAATATCTTTTTTTATTTCAATGAGAATTCCCCCTTTGATTCCCTAATTTTACCTTTGGGAAATCAAAGGGAAAATATTCGTTTACTCAGTGAAAAGGAACGATAACTTATGAATCAATTGAGATTCCATGCACTTTCCTTTTCTCTCTCTCTCTCTCTTCTGCCTTTCATTTATTCCCTAGACAATATTATTCGCTATACTTCGCTCTTCGTTGCGCGAAGATTCTATTTGACGTAAAATTGCCAAATTGTAAGAATGCTCGTTCTTTCTGCCTTTGTCGACTCTATCTGTCGCTTGTACGTCTTAACAGATCGTTTGTCAGCCACATAATGATTATAATTCAGCCTGCAGTCTCCACGAAACACGAAAAGGGAATGAAATTTCCGATGAGTCTCGAGTAATAAAAGCCTTGGCGGTTTCTTCCGGCGCCTTCTCGGTTCTCTTCACGCTCGTCTCTCTTTTTTGTCCTTCCAGCCCTATCTCGCTTTTCAGCCGACCGGTAATTGCGCCAGTAGACCCGAGTATTTATCACCAGCACGCTTTCCCGACTTTTACGTACACAACGTCTAAAGGATGAGAAAGACGAGCGAACAAACGAATATTCGCGATGGAAAACGAAAGCTGTAAGAAATAGAAAAGGGTGGAAAGGTCGGGTAGAATCGTTGCACTGACTCGTATGAAATATAAATTACGTTGGTAGTTTCCTACTGCTGGGAAAAATCCACGTTCGCCTTCAACCGCGCGTTCATGATTCATCGCGGTTCGAGCTTCTCTCTTTCTCAATGGACATGCGGTAAATAGAGCGTTATACTTTTTTTCTTGGAAGATGGAAAGATTTGTTGGTTATCGATTGGCATTTTCATCGTTAAATAATAATTTTATCAGTTACACGCAATAAAGCCAAGAAGTTATCGACGAGCGTTATATATGAGAGATGAAATTACCGTTGCGATCATTTTATATTCGCATTTTATATTTTCTATTAAAAGAGAATTTCTCAAAAGTTTCCAAATATTAGGTGGTCCGAAAAGTTTCTTTCGTTTTATAAGGAAATAATGCATGCATAATATTTTCCGTTTTATATTATTTTATCGAATTACGTACGATCCATTTTCTTCTATCGAGATAAAGATCACAACGTTCGATAGATTAGGTTTCATGTTTGTATAAAAATGTATCGTTGTGAAAGACGATGTGTCTCTAAAAGAAAAACACTTTTCGGACAACCTAATAGTTCCCTTACTTTCGGTACTATCAGTACAAAAAAAAAAAGGAAATCATTGGTATTCTGTTTGTGGAGACTTTTACACGACCGCGTATTATTCCCTTAGCGATATTTATTAGAAAAGTAAAAATAATAAATAAACTCGAAAGCGATATTCTATCCGATAGACGTCGAATCTCGCGTTTTATACGACATTGGTTGCTTGGTGGGAAAATAACGCTCCGTTTAACTTCGGATCACGATGTTTTATTAATCGAAACTCGTAGATCCCACGTTGAGATTGTAAAAAAAGAGGAGAGAGAGAGAGAGAGAGAGAGAGAGTGGAAAAAATAAAGGAGAGAAAAAACACGCACAGTGGCTGTATCGAACGTGAGAGCGTTAGAACGTGAACGATATTTCGAAATGAAAATAATCGTTTCGTGTATCGTACGGTTTCGAGTCGATGGCTGATACGTTTCAAGTGCATGCTTGATGTATAGCGAGATGAAAAACGATTTATATTTCTAGGCATATTTTTTTCCTGCTATTCAATTTGTTTTTTCATTACTTCTTCTTTCCTCTTTTCAGTTTTCGATAAAATGCAATTGATCGAACTACAAGAACGAAGGAATTCCTATATCGAAAATACGAAAAATCAGATCGTTGTTCCGTGGAATTTATGAAATTTTCCATGGCTTGTTGCCGAGTGTCAAAGGACCGGCCCGAGCACTCTAGGACTTTCGCCAATTGCGTCGATAAATTGGTTTCCAGGAAGCGAATTTTAATGTAGGAATCACGCGTGACAGGGATTTTAATATGTCGAGTTCCTGAATAATGCGGAACAAAAAAGTTAAAAAAGTTCCTTCGAACGATCGGTAAAGCGGTTTTATCAAAAACGAAAGAAGCGGTAATAAGCTTCATAAATAAAGTGGATGCGATAGACTTTCACTTTTATTCTTTTTTTTTTTTTTTTGCTAAAGACAACCGTATTTTTTCTTCTTTTTTTTTCTTTTTTTCTTCGTTCAGGTAGAATCTTTTTGTTAAGCGTAGAAAACAGCGGATGCTAAATTCGAGCCTTTCCACGATGGTTGAACGCTTTGATTGGCCGATAATTGTGTTTTCCTTGCCATTGGAAGCCGAGTTTTTATCATGATCCGTCTCGACGATATGACGACGATAGATATATCGAGGTCTGCGTTTGAAAGCCTCCTTACCTTCTCCTATTCACTTTTCGCCAATAAAGCGCGAGAAGTTTTTTTGGTTGCACCGTCATCTTTACGTATCGTCCTTGGTCGTTTTATCATCGATATATTTTATCGCTTTAAAGATGCCTCGTTTAAGCTGCCAATAAGGACCTTAGATGGCCAGATAACGTTCAATTTGTTGCTTATTGGAAATTGCGAATTATACGAAATTGCCATGGGGCGTCGGCTATGGGGCAAATAAGAAAAATAGTTACAGGAGCTAATCGATTATTACTAGCGCAACGTGTTAAAATTTTACCAAATCAACAGCTTCGACCTATTTCCTACGATAAATTCGTCTACTTCTTGTGATAAACCTTCTGGCATTTCTATAATTCTACGTGTTCTCTATCCTTACGATGGAATTATAATAACAGAAAATCATAAATAAATGTTTCATATATATGTATATATATGACAATATTTCGAGAAAAGGCGGGAAGTCGAATTTTTAATAGGAACTTGAAAGGTGGAAAACGACGCGAGGCTTTCGTAGGTTGAAAACGTCTCGTAGGAAATTCGCGTTACTTGGGAGAAAGAGTAATGAAATTTTCCAAACAGATGCCACGAGCAATGAACTTCTTAAAAGTGCGATCCTTCATTCTGATTTCGCAAACTTTTTCCATAGAAAAACTGACGCTAATTCGTAAATGCAAGAATCGATTTGAAGGAGAGCGATCGAAAAACTTGCAAACTTACAAACTTTTCGTTCGAAAGAAAATTCCGTTATATTATTCGGATAAAGCGCGTTTGAAAAGGCTATATCTCTTCGATCACACATCTGTTAAACTATGCTTATCGAAGCTGATTCTTTGATATCGGCCAAATCAGGCGATGCAGCATCTGCAATAATTAGCGCGTGCTATACATGCAAATTGCAATCTGAAATCAATAAGGAATCCATTACTAAACGTATTTATACAGCTTATTGAAGAATAATTGATTCGAACGCGCGATTCACGCGGTGATTTATTAATTATTAGAATCTATTTGTCAATTTGTTTCGTTATATTTTTATCATATCGTCCACCATATCATTCAGATGACCGTTAGAAGAAACTAAATCTGTGCAGGATTTTCGGATCTTTCGAGATTTAATGTTTCGTTTCGCCACTTCGCTGTATCGTTTCCACTGATTCTATTTCCAGAGAAATTAATCAAAATTTTACGTCTCGAACGGGTGGTTCGTCCGAAACGCAAGAAACGCGATTCCTCTCTGACAGAATCACGTTCCTTGAGTACGAGACCATCGCGAATTTTAACACAGCGTGCTCCCAAGACTGTTAACGCTTTGACTGCCACGGTTTCTCCTGTGACGCCACGGTGGTCATTGGTGACCAGAGCGCTTCAACTTTTTACAATTGTAAAAATTTTATGAAAATTGACAGTTAGGACATTTTGAACATAACCGATAAATAGAAGATACTTTGAAACAGAAAGTGCCCCATTGAACGATTAAACATTTTTATTAGAACATCAATAAAAAAAAAAAAAAGGGAATAAATCTTGCATCTAACGGTGCACTGTGTTTGCATCCATATCTTTCAGGGGTAATCTACGAATATTATTCTAAACACAACTTAGAAAATAATCGTAAATGCTGCTTCGTAATCATATAATCGAAGTTAGAAGTGTGAACACACCTTACTATTATACAAGGTGGTTCGTAACTGGTGGTACAAGCGGAAAGGGGGTGATTCTACGCGAAAAAAGAAGTCGAAAATATAGAATAACAATTTTTCGTTCGAGGCTTTGTTTTCAAGAAAATCGACTTTGAATTTGCGCTCGGTACGCGTCCACTTTATCGCGTCTCGTTATAACGGATCTCACTGCAACATTTTCAGCAATTTTTGTAATAATAAACTTTACGATTACTTCGTATTATTTCATTATGTATTCCTAATTTTCCTTTACGGCAAAAACAAACTTAAACCGCGATAATATTCATCGGGACAACGATCTACAGGAAAAACTATGATGGGGTGTGTCTAAGGATACGAGATGATCGGATTCGTTGAGGAAAGCGTTGGTTCGGAAAGTGAGGGAAATGGACGTCGCTGTTAATCGGCTAAATTTTGAGTCGTTGGTTGGAAAAGGATGTTAACCACCCTTGAGGGAAAGTTGGTAGCAGGAAGCGTCGTACGCGAGGAAAGCAGATTTCCAGTATTTTACCGTAGTGGGTGGTAGATATAGGGACTGTTAAGACAAAGATTATTTGTATTATTTGTTCCTTTGGAGAACCTTAGCTAAATAAATCCTAAGACTTATAGCGGTTCCTTAGGTTAGCTGAAAGTATTCTGGAAGAATGTATCGACATCGATCGGCAATCATCTTGTCCGAAGGATAGGGTCTTTGTGTAGCGAGCCACGGGACAGAAACCGTTGGAAAGTTTGCTCTCGAATGCCGCTACAAATTTATTATTATTTTTCCAACAATACTCCCGTGGCGTCTTGGGCGAAACGTGTGATTTCGGCGTGGCAGTGAGAGTGTTAATTGTCGCGAAAACTTTCTGCCGTGTATATACGAAAGCAGCGTTTAAACGCCCACTTAACATCGACCACTTAACAAGCATCCTCGCACCTTAGAGAAAGAGAAGAGAACGACTTCGATTCGCGGAGGGTCGAACCGCGAAGGGTTGTTCCCGCGTGTACAGGGAAAGAAGCAGAGAATCGTCGAATCGACACTTTTCCAAGTTTCTCGGTATCGATCGATCGAACGACTAAAGGCTACGTGATCGCGTTTTGCTCTCAGGACCAGAAAGTAATTTCGAGGGTCGAAAGGAGTGGTCTACCGCTTCTGTATTTTTTCTTTTTTTCTTTTTTTTTTTGTCACTATCGGGAAACTTATAGGATCTCGCGATTCATCGGTCGTCATGGGATTTACTCCAAAAAGTCGTTTTTGCTTTTGGGGTTTAGAGGTTTCGTTTGGCATACGGCTTAGTTTACTAGTTTTAACGAGGTTCGCGGTAAGTTGTCAGGTTGCACGTTCTGTTTTACGTCCCATTTTCTGAGCTACGCTTGTCAAAATATCGAATTCATTGGGAAATAATTATTATTTCGTGTTTTGAAACATCGTTCGGTTTTTAAGTCACACGTTCGAGGAATATTTTGATTCGTCGAGTTAGGTAAAACTTGTTGGATAAAAGCTTGTTCTTTTTAAAGATTCAAGCTCGTTCTTGCAAATCTTACTTCAATCTGAAACTTCTCGCGTGTTCAGATTATATAAGAATCTGTACTTTTATTAAAAAAATGCAATTTTATCCCTTTTAATATCTTCGAGTCCCGTTGCTCGCATATGAAAATCTTTTTATCCCTTTAAAAAGTGTAATCTCGCTGCTCTCGGTATTTTCTAATTTTCTTATACCACCGGACCATACGGGAACCCCTTCGTTTCTTTCAAAAATGAAACGTCTCCGATATTAACAAGCAAATTAATATTTGCTTTCCCAAATCTTTTTCTATCGATATTACTAACCGTTTCCTTCGTTCGTTAAATTATACAAAAGATTCTTATTCTTTCCAACAAATTCGCTATTACTTTCTCCATATTTTTATACATTTCCCGAGCCGTCGAATCGTTCGAAAGCCTCGTCTTATTTCCATCGACGTTCCAAAATTTCCCCAAAATATTCTATTTCTATCAAAACTTTCGAACGCCTCCTCGAACACTTAAATTCTGCGAACATCCCGTATCTCTTCCGAAGAATCACACTTTTATCCCTATCAATATCTTGTTGCAATTATCCTCGAACAACTGCATCAAACAGAAATCCTTTCGCTCGCTTCGAACGTAAACCGAGAAACCGGCGATTCGAGAACGTTGCCAAGAACACGATGCACCGTCTTCCGTCTTTTCACAAATTCAAATGGTCCTCTCGGTTCGACATTTATCTTTGATCAAGATGAAACAGCCTGCTCGTATCGAGCACTATACCGTACAAGACAACGGTATATCCGTATCTATCGTCTCGGAGACAGGAATCGGGTTAAGGGAAACGACGCCAGCCGGATGGAATTCGTCTTTTTTAGCTCCGAACGTCGCCGAAGAGACGAAAAGACGGGGGAAAAGAGAGATCGACGACTTGGTGGAGGCTGTGCGCTACTTCGCTCGTGAACGAAGAAAAATTGACGACGTAAGGCAGAGGAAGACGATGGAACGACAAAAGAGGGAGGCAAGATGAGAAACGAGGAGAACACGCTAGAGGCCTGTAGAACGAAGAAGATCGGAGATCAGAAGGAAGAAGTCGAGCTACCGGAGGCTGAACGGTGTCGGTGGCTTTCGATCGAATCCCCTTTCCGTCACGCGAAACTTCCTTCTGTGATGTCGGCGACAGATTGGAGGCGAGTCGAACGCGACCAGAATGCCAGTAACACAAGCGATCCGTGAATGTCGCGGCGGAGAAAAAGGGCTGGAAGTTTCATGAAATTCAGAGTTTAGAATGGACCGAGACCCGATCGAAATTTATTCCAGCTCGGAGACAGAGAATGGTTATTTGCTGCAGTTGTCTCTGGATCTCTCTGCCTTCGCTGGGAAATTTCCTAATTTTTCTTCTTATCGTCGATACCCAATTTTGATAGTAACGAACATGTTCGAAGTACGACGAAAGCGAACAAGTATTAGGTCTTTTACAACGATGCGTCTTTATACATGAAACGTGAAACCTAATCTGTCGAAAGTTGTGATCTTTATTTTGATAGAACAGAATGGATCATTCTGTAATTCGGTAAAATAATATAAAACGGAAAATGTTGTACATCCATTATTTTCTTATAAAACGAAAGAAACTTTTCGGTCGACCTAATACAAACCAAAGGGAACGGTACCTAGCAATCGCAAAATGCCAAAAGGGAAATAAATTTCTTGGTAATTTCTTCTCGTTCTTCTCATAAACGTCGGTTATATTCCCAACGGACCTGTAGTTTCGAAATAGCCTGTACGTTAGATACGGAGCAGAAATCGTTGTTAGAAGGATATCGGATCGGAGAATCGTTCCTTTCGTATCGATCCCTTCTTTTCTCTTTTTATCATCCGCCGTCGTTTCTTTTCATCTACTTTCGTCGAAGAACTCGAAGCTCGATCGAATTTCGTCCTCCTCTCCACCTACCTTTTCTCTTTTCTTTCTCCGCGAGCTTTCTCTCGATCCTCGGGCATTAAAAAGGCGAAACGCTGGTTTCGTTAGCCCGTGGCCACGAACAAAGGACCTTGTTCGGCTGGGATTTGTGGTTTTTTTCGAATTTTCATCGTTCGAAAAGCGTTCGACCACTAGCGTGTCTTTGGTCTTTTGTGATCTGTTGATAGGCGGTTTCGATTCTCCTTTTTTCTGTGTATAGTTCGAAAAATTGGAACTATTTTTCTAAGAAATACAGTTCTGATACGATCGCGCTCTTTTGCTTTTTATCGTTGTCTTTCAAATCTATCAATTTGTTGGAAAATATTGGGACAAGAGTACAACGGTAACGGGAATTCTTATAATCGCGTCTTGATTTTCAAACAACGTAGTCAAATTTCGGATTTCTGGATCCTTTCGACCGGCCTGTTATTTCCAATTTTCTCTATTAAAAGCTCCATGAGAAAACTCTGCTAAGAACAAATGCAGGATCGATCTGCCGCTCCGTCTCGCGGTTGATCCTCCTCAGCTCGACCCAATGCAACGCGGCATCTCAATGGAATTATGCTTTCCACAGAAATTTGCATTCGTACGAAGCCAGCGATCTCCTCCTGGATCAAGTGGCTGGAATTTTCTAAACGAAGAGCGTCTCGTTATATACAGAGTGTTCGCTAATTAATTCAAATACAATGCAGTTGCACAGTTAACATCGTGCTTGGTACATGCGTGTACACTGACTCACGGAAATACATGTGCGACTTTCACATCGTACGTTGCATAGAACATTTTCAAATTATTATACCAACTTGGTATTTCAACGCGGTGTTTTTGTAGAATTACAACGATTCGAAACATTCGCAACTCGTTTTCCCTAGAATCATGATTTTTCAATTACGTGATCGTTGCACCAAACGAACAATACGATATGATCAGGGTACAAAGGTCTGTGGCGGCACTCGACAACAAATATCCCCACTCGACGCTAAGTTCAACCGGACGACGATAGCGCAGTGGTTAGCAATATTGGTGGATACCGAATCCGTAATAAAATAAGAGAGAAAACCATTAAACCGACGGAACTCAATTCTGCCTGCATATAACACAGGTGTAAACATTGTAAATATTGTAAATAATCCTATTTAACATCCCCCTCCCCCTCATCCTGCCCCTCCTCAAAGTTACACAGCACCCAAAAAGTAGACTAC
Source organism: Bombus impatiens (assembly GCF_000188095.3). Taxonomy (NCBI): domain Eukaryota; kingdom Metazoa; phylum Arthropoda; class Insecta; order Hymenoptera; family Apidae; genus Bombus; species Bombus impatiens. The sequence continues at coordinate 410,573 of NT_176470.1, forward strand.
CGAAGCGTCCTGTTTCACGACCAAGTTTTCAGGACAGAAAAAATCAAATAAAAACAAAATCACATAAAAGCTCCGCTCCTTAGCGGCCTAAACCCAAAGATTGTATTAAACACAAAAAAATGTAAAGCGCCGACACATAATATAGTACGGCTACGTCGTGCCCGTCGCTTATCGGTACCTTTGCTTAACACATCATTACCAAAATTCATAGTTTATTGTGAATATCCAAATGTACTTAAAATTGTATCTTGGTTTAAATAAACGTTATTAAAAAAAAAGAAGCGCAGTGGTTAGCGCCTTAGGTTACAAACGTTCGGGACCCGGGTTCGAATCCCGTAGTCTCCCATTTTTCTTCCACGCATTTAAATTAGAAGAAAAATAGCGGTACCTCAGCGGCGACATCTACTGCAGCCCAGCATCTTCGATCATCACGAACAACACTGTACCACCTCGGGTCTATGGGTGTCTAACACGTAAAATGAATGTAAAAACGCGTGATCCGCGATACGTTTGTCGACACTGTCTTTAACTTAATTGCACGACAGACGGGTCACCCTATTACACTCCATTGCCTGGGGAATATCTGAAAGAGTATTCGGCTGGCGTTTATCGAAAATGTAAATGTCCCTCTGGCCCCGCTAGTCGGTTTTTCATCTAGATCGCGAGCGCGATATTCAGGAAATGGTTTTAAAGCTGCTGCCGCATGGATAATGCAAAAGCAGCCGGTAATGACGACGAAAGTTGTTGGCGAGACGGAAATAGTCGTCGCCAGACCGGACACGATTGTACTCCCAAGCCTGGTGGAGTCACACGGTGCGCATCCTAAATGTACCTCATTTTGAGATAATGTTGGCAATCATGGTTACGAAGTGACGCGTACTTTGGTACCGCCGTTACTAAGAAACATATTTTACCACAGCTCGTAATTTCCAGTAAATTTTGCTTTTCCTACTTCGTTTCTACATTGGAATTTTTACGTTAGATTTTTTTCGCGAATCAACTCTCTGAAGGGTTGGAGAAGAAGCTGCATTGCCGGGCTATATCGTAGGATTTTATTATTATTTATTTAAAGTGGATTAAATAAATAGATGTTGATTAAATAGGAAACGATGGTTAAAAGGTGATATTGGGTGTAGTGCGTTAAATAATCACTCGGTGTTTAGATCAACAATATATTTATTAACAAGTGTCTTCTAGTTGCAATAGTTTTTAGTCATTAGTTGATAATTTATAGTTCCTAATGCTTAGTTTTTAGAGGTAAAATAAGCAAGGTAGTGCGATAGGATAGAGTGGAAAAGAGGGGAGGTAGACATATAAGAAGAAAATTAGACGTAAGAGATGTAAAACCGAAAGTTCGTCCAAAGGCGAAAGGCGCGAACTAAACAACAATAATAATAATAATAATAATAACAACAAGTGTCTTCTTTTGATCGCATTGCGTAGATTTAAACGTTAGATTCAACTAGAATCAAACATACGATAAACACTTATTATTCGCGTTATAGTATCACGCCAGAATAATTTACTTACGATTCTGAATGAGAATTGATTGCAAAATTCTTCCAAATAAAATAAAAAAAAAAATTTGTCCACGATACTACCATATGATTCGAATCTCACTTCTGGAAATTACAACCGAGTCTGATTTGTTTAGTGAAATGGAATACCCGGGCAAATTTTCTTTGCAAATTTATTATACGTTCGAAGAAAGGAGGGAACTATGGGATCTGTGCATTTGAAAACTGAACGAGAAATATTCTAAAATATGTCGCGATATCGTAAAGTAACGCAAAGAAGATATAGAATAGTTTCCATAGCAAACTGTTGTAGTTATTATTTATTCAGCTTAACATTAAATTATTAAGATGCAAATGGTAATGGTAGATACGATGATGGAATTGCCTCTTAAACGAAGAAGGGTTCGAAATTGCGATCTCTACGTGACAGATGTAACAACGTTCGATAAACACCGATGCACCAATATTTGCTGGTTGGCTGATCGGTTGTACTACACTCGAGTAACACGCGAATTTATCCTGTCGCGTCTAGTCCTCGAGACGTCTTTAGATTGTATTTACGCTATGTACAGAGTTGTATTTGCGGATTTGTACAAAACTAAAAAGCAGTGAAAAGAAGAAAGTAAACTATACAATTTTCAGCGATTCAAATGTGCCACTTAGAAAGATATTCCACCGTGTCAAGTGCTTGATATATTTTACATAAAATGATATTATTCGTAAAATTTAACTATTCGACTGGACAAATATTTCTTCCATTTTACAGCGATAGGTCAATCGTTTAAGCCTTTAACCTACTACTACGGGCATAGTCCGTAGTAGATGATCGGACCAAACTTAAGTTCTCGAACGTAAATCGTAGGTTAAGTAGTTAACTATAGAGTGAAATGTACATCGAACAATTGTATTTTACGAACTGAATAGGAAATATTTAGGTGGCTACTTTCTTTCGATACAAACTTTCTCGATATAGCTAATTAATCGAGGACAGAAGAACATTTAGAAGAAAATCGCATGCACAAACCAAATATTATTTATCGAATTAAGTAAGTAAAATATCAAAGAAGCTATTTCACCTCTGTGCGAAGCATGGCACGCGTGCCATGATATCGTTTGCGAAAGCCACCTTAACGAGCTCGGTAACCCTATCCTAACTGTAATCAGCACCAAGTTGACGCCAATCAACCGTTATCAAACAACCTATGAATACTCATGCTCGCTATATCGGTGCCGGCTGGCTTGTCAACAGGATTGTTTAAACACGGTCATTTCGATCTAACGCCTAGTGGTTCATCGAGGATGACAACATCATGCTTCGAACGCATTAGATTTGAACTTTTATTTTCAAACGTTATCGTTTGTAGAAAATCGAGTTTGGTCAAATTTTTGTGAATTTTAGCTTCGTGATGTCTCAAGGACCAGAAATGAACTTCGTTTGTAGTTGGGAAAAATGGAAAACATAATTTTCTTTTTTCAAAAGAAGGATAGAAAAGAAAGAAGAAAGGAGAGGAGAAGAGAAGGACAGTGGATCTAATTCGCGAGTAATTAAAAAAGAAAAATATTCGAGAAGCTGTTTAAAATGAAAAACTTGCGTTTCGTCGAGAACTAAAAAACTGACTTGCATCAACGGTACGTTGGACTGTTTTCGACTGGTTCGCTGCTCTAACAAGTGTCACGTGAAAAGAGATAAGCGAAGAAGAATATATAGATAAAAAATGTGAAAAGAGAGGAAAAGAAGGACGTGTATGTAAAAGTGGTGGGTCTGCTTTCTCGTATTTCCTTTTTCTCTTTGATTAAATCGCGAGGGTCCTCGCGTACGTGAAAATTTATAACGCGTAAAATTGCCGCGCCTCGTTCCTGTTACTTGGACAGACGTAAAAGCAGCTATAGAATTGATAAATCGGTCGCTTTTTAGCGACCTGATATTTATCGTTCCCCGCGGGATGATCGTCGGATTGACAGGCCTCCGTGGGATTTCCATCCGCCATATCAGGCGATATTTACACAAACGCCACTACGTTTCTTCGTTTCATAATCCGTCTTCTTTCTCGTTTTACCTTCGTTTCTCTTTCCCTTTGATTTCTCCGAACATTTGGTTCCTCCGTTTGATCTTCGGACTTTTGGTGTCTCCGTTTATCTTTTTGTTTGATCTCTGGTCCGTACGTTTCTCTATTCGTTCGATGTCTGAGCGTTTGAGTTTCTACATTTTCCCGTCTAATCATCGAGTTTTACGATTCTTAATTCCTAAGTTGAAAATGAAAAGATATTTGAACGATATTTGATCGTCGAGTTTTTATTCGGCGTGAAACCGTTTCACGTGCATTCGATTCGATTCGATTCGATTCGAACGAGAGAACAAGATACGCGGTATTTATTTGAAATCGATTTAGCGTCCTGTATGGTTGTCGAGAAAATCACGCTTTAACGCGGTCCAATGTGTCGGCGATTCGCTTGCGTGTTTCTCTCTGAAATTAGAAAATTATTCGCGTGTTTCATGAGAAACGAAGTGGATTCGAATACGATAGATTTGAATTTTCCGAACCAAAGATGGGAGACGATTCAAAGACGAAAACAAAGCGTTTTGAGAGTTCGAAGAGAATTATATACAATGTGGTTGGTACAAGCGGAAAGGGGGTGATTCTACGCGAAAAAAGAAGTCGAAAATATAGAATAACAATTTTTCGTTCGAGGCTTTGTTTTCGAGAAAATCGACTTTGAATTTTCGCTCGGTACGCGTGCA
>NT_176470.1:415293-416931 GCF_000188095.3 Bombus impatiens
TCGAGGTTTTGTTGTCGAGAAAATCGTCTTTGAATTTTCGCTCGGTACGCGTGCATATTATCGCGTCTCGTTATGACGGATCTCACTGTAGATCGTTGTCTCGATGGATCCGTTATAACGAGTCGCGATAAAGTGCGCGCGTACCGAGCGCAAATTCAAAGTCGATTTTCTCGGAAACGAAGCCTCGAACGACAAATTGTTATTCTATATTTTCGACTTCTTTTTTCCCGTAGAATCACCCCTTTCCGCTTGTTAAATAATACAGATTCAAAATTAATATTGAATATCTCAGAAGAAACAGATGACTTAATTCTGAAATTTAAATTTGTAGATGTATTTATTATAGAGAGGCAAGGAGATAGCATAAGTAGTCACTTTTTATTCGAAAGCAATTTTTTCGAAAATTTACTTCGCTCAATTGCGTTGATCTCTTGACAAACTCATAATATCGGTATTTGTAAATATATATTTCTACGTCTATAACTATTTATGTACGCGCTTACATTAGTTGCTTGATTTTTGCATATGAATTCCTTAACGATTTGGTTGGCTGATTCGCAACTCAAACTCATTTGCACGTTAATGACATAGCTTGTCTATGACGCATCTTGGTCTTTGTACGAACATCGAGAATTCTGGCCAATTTCTCGAACGAGATACGTACTTCGGATACCTTTTCGGATTTCTCTTGACAATGCTGCGAGATGAGAGGTGTCGTCAGTCTGTTTACCCTTTAAATGGACCACCGTGTAACTCGTGATTTTAGACACGATGATTCTGACCGTGCAAATGTCATTTTGTCGATCGACGTATTAGAAATGATCAAAGCGATACATCATTCCTGATGTGTTAGATAAAATTCTACAGCGTTAGGAGCTAACAACTCGAATCTCATAATTTTACGAGATAAAAATAAAACTATCCAATCAAAATCAATACCGTTATTGAGATACGTATAATTTTCTGTGCTAGACTAGATTAGCTGCGTAGTAGCGATACTTGTGTGCGAATATCAGCGTGTGGAAGTATGTGTGTGCGCGGCGTCTCGAAAACAAAGGAATACAAAGGAATACATGTTCAGTCGGTTAACAGTCTGGTATGGAAGAAGCTGAGACGCGTGCAAGTGCGTATCGATGAATATCTTTGAAATCGTTCATCAAATAAATATATAACTACTCTAATATAAATTCTAAGTGTAAACTTAGTGTTCCTATACTATTATTTCGGCTATTAACCCCTTAATCTACAACTATGTGCATAGCCCGTAGTACGATGATCAGACGTAAATATTACGGGCATTCTCGAACGTAAATCGTAGGTTAAGGGGTTAAGATCCAAAATTCTCAACAACTATAAAACTTGGGAAAATTCCTTCGTTTAAACGACATAATATTCTTCGACGGAATCAGCTACTAAATTATCAATCGACTAAATTGAATAAAAAAAGCTCTACGATATAAAATTCTTCTGTGTGGAAACAGCTAATTATCCTCAACAAAAAAAAGAAAAAAAGAAACATATAAATATCTATGCACAATTTTTATTCGAATCTACTTTGAATCCATTCACCCTCCTATCTTGAACGATTAGAAAACCAAGAACTGCTATTAAATTTAAACGTGGCTTCCGAGTCGAAGC
>NT_176470.1:417017-442800 GCF_000188095.3 Bombus impatiens
GAAGCCACACGAATCTTTCTACATTCCACACGAATCTCTCTATATTCCACACAAACACTATCAAAGATTCTTTCGCTCAAACGACGAAATAAAACATCCTAAAAGCCGTATTTCCCGTTCTCCGCCGTTCGATGGAACGTTCGCCGTCGAATTCGCGGGATTGTCTCCCCCATCGAGTAAACTTAAGTCGTGAAAATGGCCGTATCGAAGCAAGGTGCGTCGATTCGAATCGCGGTGTACGACTCGAGAGATTTCGAGTTCTTTCGAAGGAAACACGCCACGGTAAACGAGCTAGGGGAATAAGGGGGCGAGTTTCTGTAAGCGAGGGTGAAACTATCGCGCGGAAAGGCACGCGGCCTTTGGTTCAACAACGCTGTTTCGCTGTTTCCTTCTTTTCTTTCACCCTCTTGCAACGTGTAATTCGTTGTTTGTTCGTACAAAGCGCCGGAAGATGGCCAATCCTTACAAAGCGAATTTATCTGGCTGTTCTCGTACTCTGACCCAGCTGTGTTATTTTTCTTTCTTTTTTTGTTTTTTTTTTTTTGTTCCTTATTTTCAACGAGACCGCGGCTTTCTCTCGAACAACGCTTTGAGAAAGAAATTGATACGAATGAATTTTTCTTTCAATTTTGCGTCCGAGTTTTTCTTAAAGTATTTGAAGTCTTTCCGCCGGTTAAAACAACGTTGAAGTTGGAATATAAAAATTGCGTTACGAGTAATTAAGGTTCCTCTTGGATTACTTAAAAACGAGCGCAATGAAAATTTTTAATTCAATTCGCAGGAAGATTTGAAACGACGTGAAATAACTGCGGCCAGAGAATTTCCCAAGTTTGTAGGCAAACGTGCTCGACTCTTATTCTCCGGTTCTTATAACGATAATACGTTTCGATGATAAAGTAACAGATCAATGTAACGTTTCTGCTTCGACGAAACAGATGGGAGAGACATAAGCATCATATTTTTCAAGTGTCAGAAAAGAACGCGATAGTTAGTTTCAATTTTATATCGGATACAAGACGATACCGTGGCGATTAGGCTGTTAGCGACAGCAAATCTACCGGTCGATGTGTCTAATTCGATCAATAACGCGTTATCATTGCAACCGATGGAAAAATACTCGTCAACCAAAAATAAAACGTTCTCGCGATATATTTCTTACGGATTCTTCTTTCTTTACGTTTCATATAATTTAGATATGCGGTAAAATTCCGTGCATATGAACTTATCGAGGAACAGGCAATTTATCATATATAACTAGTATGATAATAGTTGAGGAAACATTTTTGTCGTCTATATCCAAATTTCGAAGCCAATTTCCGATTTATCTATTGGCTTGGCAACTAAGTGATTGCAGATTTTGTCATTAGGTAGTGTTGACAAAATCCGCGATCACTTAGTTGCCAACCTGATATGTATGTATTTCGTGGACGAGGTGAGTGATTTAAAGCGTCGTTAAATCTCCTCGTGACGATTGGAGATTCAAGCGACTCTGTCGCGACTGTTCTTAGAATCGGGGATTACTAGGGTAGAAAATGGAAATTCCATTTTTCTTCCTGGCTTGGTAATAGATTCTATGGAGAATCGTAGGGAATTTTAGAATCGAAACGGGTGTAACGAAACGCGAAGGCTTTTTGTTCGTTTAATGCCGAATATTTTAGGGAACAAAATTTTTCGCATTGATTTATGAACACAAGACAAAACTTCGCTATTTTTCTACGTGGAATAGCGCGATCCGCACAGATGTTCTCAATTTGTCATGGTTTTCTCGTAACAACGAAACTGTGAATGTTCGTCAAGATCAGAATTTCATTCAAAATCTCGTATAAGAATTTCTTTTTTAAGACATCTTTGTATACATTTTACGACGAATATCGTAAGTATGAATAAATCGCACAAGTTCCGTATACTTGTCCGGTGTTAGTTTCGTCACGTGCACGTGTGATAACTTACGCGTACGAAACGAAATGGAACGAAACGAGCGCACGTAAGTCGAGTAAGTTGAGATGCAGCGTTTACTTTGGGTTACTGGGTCGATGTTTATTCCATATTACTCTGGATCCGCGATCCAAGTCCAAAATTAGAGAATGCACGATCCGATCAATTTCACCGACGGTCGCTAAAGTCACTAGCACGTAGACCGATCCTCGGTTTTCCAGACCAGCCGAATTTTTCCCCTAGGAACGATGCCCATTTATCCCTAGAGATGTTTCGAAGGAAATGGTCGAGAAACGTGACTCGTTTCGAATTTGGTACTTCTTTTAAGTAGCTGAACTGGCTGTTTAATTGAACTCGGTAGAAATACTTGGTACTTGTTCAAGTATTAAAAGAACAATCGGCGAATATAGAAGTAGAGTAAAAATGGAAAATAAAAGAAGATATTTAAAATAATTTTAACTTTGCGGGTTAAAATATCAAATTTGGATTTTCTTTTCCTGGTTTCGAACTGTTTGTGCGGTTTAAAAAAAACTGAAATTTTTTTCGAATTTACTTACTTTTTTACTTTTCCATATTTACTCCCAAAAAAAAAAAGAAATTTTCAGTGAAACTATGTCGTTCCCAGAACAAAGAAAGCATTTGATTAAATTAGCTAAATTCGTGGATATTATTTACGTTGTTTAATTACTTCTGTAGCTTTTATAGAATTTTTATTCCACTGGAATTCGTATTTTGATCGTTTCTCTCGATTAATAACACGTAAGTGAGAAAGTTCATTTTCACCGGCTTTCTTTCATATTGTAACTCGGTTTATACAAATATTACTTTCTGTATTTCAATCTTTTCGTTGAGAGGAACGTTTAATCCAATTATACTTTCGTGTCCTCTAGTAGCGTCGATCGATTTCCTTTCTTTACCCCGTGGTTTCTTCTTCGTTGACGCAAACCTCGAAAATACACGCGAACTCGGATCTTCGTATCACCGATATTTTCGTATAAGGATGTCACGTGTTGATCACCATGGCGATCATTATATTCACGACCGCTGCCGCCAGGATTAGTATCAATGACTGGATTAATTATATTCTTAATATTACAATTAATCGCACAATGTAATAAAAATATGCTATGTAGTTGAATTGTAGATTTTCATGCGTATGTGCGAAATTCAATGATATAGAAATGTCAGTAATGCGCGTAACATGGAAAACCGAATAAAATGTCCGAGATAGATTAGCCGCGTTCATAAAAATATAAATTTCTATAAAACTTCGCATTTGTACAAACATTCCCATTTCGTAAAAAAAAAATCTCTCTACAATTTCTATTTATTTAGTTGTGTTCGTAAAAATGCAAAATCGTATAAAAATCATAGCAGTTTACCGATTATTCATCAATGTTTGCAAAGAACGTAACATTGAAAAGATTCGAACATGGAAAAATCCAGGTTCGCTTCTGCCTAGCTTTATCGTATAAACTTCGCTTTCCAGAGATTTTTATTCGAAATATTTTCTAGCCGAAACGGAACCTTGCAAACCCTCTCATAAATCACGCGTCAATTTCATCGCACACGCACGCGTGTGCGTAGGCGCGAAATAAAGCCGGGTATCAAAGTTGCCCTTGTAAGAGCAAGCACAGGATATTAGTTTACCCAGCGTGACTGCTTTGCGCAAGAAAATTGTAAGACGACGAGTGGAATTACTCTGTCGAATATAATTAAACTTCGGTCTACGGTGACGAAGGGAGAATTTTCATCGAAGGATGATTTTTAATCTCTTTAGAAACTGTAAGAGCCGTTTTATCTCTTCCTACTTATTTAAAATCGTCTTGGGATTACTTGGAAGGTTATGCTGTTGTCTTTCGTTTTGGAATTTTAGGCGTTGCAAATGAGTTCACATTTTGATCGCCACTTCCACGTTCTCTAAAGCTAGAAAAATTTATCGAATTGCAAAGTACAAATTAAATAATAAAAAGAAAAAGAACTTTGACGTTCTTGTGGTAAATCAGTTGGTGACGTTGACTCTAATAGACGGAAGGCTGTTTGTTGCAATCGTGTTCCCAGTTTCCGTGCGTTTGGAGCTGCGTGTTGTTTCAGTGAATAATATTTCTGGCATTTGCACGCTGTTCTTCGTTTCCGATAACGTTTCCAACATTTCTCGCACGAAAGGATTTTCTTTCTACAGAGTCAGATCACCAAGGATGACGGTTACATCGACTCTTGCGGTACGAATAACGAACATGTCGTTACTTGATTCCTTTGTGCATCTAAGGGCTGTGAGAATGGCGTCTAATTCGCAGGAACTGGTGGAAAAGGGATCAGGCGGTGTGTACGACAGTTCTAATTCAGATGTTACCACGCTGCATTTTGATTCGTTCGAAGAGTAGATTCCAAAGAGTAGATCAACGTAATTAAGCGCGCATGACGTGCAGTTGTTGTGTGCTTGGTTCTTAGCTGTTGGATGCTGTTGACTTGTATCATTCTTGCAGGGTGTAAGTTTCTTGGGTTGTCTTTTCACTCTGACAGCACGACACGACACGACAGTCCTATTTCTTGCAGATATTCTCGGATTCGAATCTTTTTCATCGCTTGGTTATTTTCTTTCTTAAAGTTTATTTAATAATGTTTCTTCCATGATGTTTCTTCTGGAACATGTAATTAAAAATGTTGCGAGAACGAGCTGAAAAGAAGACTCGCGATGAAAACTGAAAAGGATATCGGTGTGGTAGCTTCTACGAATGCTTTTTCTTTATGTTGGAATATTTGGCTACTGGCTATATTCCAAACGTGTGTACCAAGAAATATTTCGAGATATACTATGGAAAGAACGAAGAAACGAATGTAGAAATGAATAATAAGAAAGCCGTAGTAAAGTCGAGCAAATAATAGAATAACAGAATAGAGAAATTTAAACGTTAACGAATCTCGAAATTTTTACAGAAATCAACACCAACCTCTTTTCCTTAAATTAATTAATTAAAATTAAATAATTCGAAAGAATGGAAATTTTAATCTTTCTATAACCACGAATATCCGCATATTATATTTCCATTCAAACAACTCTATTTCCCCACTACAAAACAAATAAAATAGCTGAAAAAGTCCTTTAGTTCGTGGAATTGTTTCGACATAAAATCACATAAAATCCCTCGTCGAACGAACGTTAATTTCTCGCTTAAATTCCCTTCGATCAACGTTCCGTCAGCTTTTGAGTCGGATTCGTATAATTCCGCCATCGAGTGGTTTATTTGAATTTGAAATTCGTCGAGATTATAGTCAGCCAGCCTTCGTTCGATATACAATTCGAATCAGATGGAATCGAATGGAACGCATGGTATTCGTGTTTTCGCATTCAAATGATAACACGAGTCGCTTTCATTAACATTACTCTCTATTCGATTTATTAGACAGTCGCACACGCGTCCCTTTCAATGCCACACGATTTGATCTACGCTGATCGAGTCAATCGGAAATTAAGCTGCCCCTCGAAGACAGGGTTTTAATAACCCTAATTAGAGGACCTGGCAGCACTATGATGTACAGGATGTCGCGTCCAAAAGGGGATGTTTGAATGGCTCTGTCAACTCCCGAAGAAAAAACAAAAAGAAAAAAAAAATTGTGTGCCGAAGAAGGAGGAGAAGAGATCGAGGAAATAATAATTTCTCGGAGTTGAGATTTCTCTTTTTCTTGGATTTTGAAGGTTCGAAAGTTTGGAAGTTTAAAGTTTGTGATAGATCTTAGGAGTTTCGAGTTTCGAGGATTGCAAGAGGAGAAATTTTCAAGGGTTTAGTTTGGTCAATCAACAATTTTTTTTTAACAAGACTAACGATTTTCGCGAGGTCCAATTTTTAAACTCCTGCTTCGGCTCGTGTTTTGCGTTTTAAAGAGACGAATTTTTAATTTTTCAAATTTCAACGAATTTTTACTTTCGTAGTATCAAATTTTCATAGTTATACGAAAGTACTACGAAGTGCTGCGAATACCTGGACCCAATTAATTACTATGCAGATGATACGTGTATGACGGTAGTGTGCAAATACTTTTTATACAGAGAAGCAAAGACAATATTTAGTTTCCCAATTATCAACGTCGTTTGCGCATCCAATCGCACGATATATTACATAATCACAGAATTATAGAATCGCAGAATTGGAGAAACTGGAATTTATTCGACATCTAAATTTAATTACGTTCAAGTTAAAACTAATGTACTCGTATACGTATTATTCCATCGGAACGTACTAACCGAGCTGATTATCCGTTTAATACGTTCGTAACAACACGTGCTGAGCTCGTTATGGGCGTTCTACCAAAAGTGGGCCGTAGATTTAGCGTCAACCTGTTCGCAATCCATATTCCGTGTGTTCGATGGTAATTGCACACCTGTCGAGCTATGCCGCAAACACGATTGTCCAGACCGCATACCAAAAGACACTGCGAAACGTGACAATCGCAGTAGCCAGGAATTTTCAAACTCTCGTGCAAAACTCGTATGAAAAATGACGATTTTGAGGAGCTAATGAGATTGGCAAAGGAAATTTTGAATGATAATTTTGAAATTTTAAGAAGAAATTTATACAAGAAGATGAAAGATTTTATAGATTTATATTGGAATTGAAGTTTTTTTTGAAAAAATTCAGTAAACTATACGATACTTGGTCGCATAGACGGAGTTACGTTGGATTAATCACGTCGCGTATATTAACAATTTGTTATATCGCGACAACGAAACGTCTTAAAAGAAATTTGTGCGATCCATTTGACGACAAAAATTGCCTCTTTCTCCTAAGGAAACGTGCTTCTACCTTGGTGGAAGATCGAAGATGAAAATCCCCTGACTCGTGTCACCAAACAAAGATGAAAGGTTGCTGTGTCGGCGATCTTGCGAGATATAATGAAGCACTCGCTCTTGACAACCGTATTCCACATGATCGTATCGATCGTCTGTGAAATACGAAACTGAAACGACGCTTCGTAATATCGTTTCTATAAATCTTATATCTGCTACGCATCCTCATTTTACGATATTAGAAATCGGCACGCTATTGACGAGATTTTCAATGAAAAGTCAATTACTGTCTACAATTCTACTGTTCTGCTCTCTTCGAAGAATCAAATCGAACGAGTAACTGATTCGTTTGAAAAACTGTGCTTTGCGTATATTTGAGAAAACGAAAGTCTATATGTATATGAAACGTTAAGGAGAATATAACAAAATTTCGTATTCCACGTTGAGTTCAAAGGAACAATGTTAGTAAAAAGGTTTAATACTGCGAGTATAGTAGGGAATTTTAGTTCATAAATGCGTAGTGCTCGTGGTAATTTCGTATGAAATCTACTTTGAGGGAAAAGTGAAGGAACAGGGGTGGACGTTAAAAGATTAAAGATAAACGATATTCTGTCTGATTGTTTGTCCGACAAAGCTGGCTATCTCCTATATGCTTTATGAAAACAGTATAATACCATAATGAGAAAGATACTTTAGTTTAATTATAAATTACCATCGATCAACCAAGGTGAAAGATGCAAGTCGAAAATTCACAAAGGAAATTGAACTTTCGATTGTTCGTGAATTCACTTCCTACGCGTAAAGGCATATAGTAGTTGTCTAACCTTGAAAGGTAAAATAATTAATATTATATAATAATTACAAAACATATTTATTATGCGATAGATTCTGCACACTGCGTAATATTCTCTGCTTTTCTCCAGAAAAAAAGATAAAAGTTTCTAAGCACGATGTACACGATGACCATGGCGAAGAATTTCTCCGAAAAATATTGTATTCGCACGTAATTGACCTTTTGAGCCTGGCCGAAGCAGAGTGTAGCATCTCCGGTTCTCAAAGGCACTTGATCTAATTACATTAATTGCCATCAGTGGGAACAAAGGATATATCCGTTCACCTTCGTACATTTAGAACGAAAATGACATTGAAAAAGTGAAAGAACGATCGAGAACGAGCAAACTTACGAACGATTAAACTGAGAAAAATGAAATGAAAAAAAGATCCATCGCTGGCGTGGTTTCGATAAAAAGAATATTGCGGAACTCTGGCGTTCATTATCTTGGTCATCGAGAATCTCCACTAGGAATAATTCGTAATTATCAAATTTATCGAAATTACTTTGCTTCTCTGTATGTCCTAATATCAGGTTGTCCGAAAAGTTTCTTTCGTTTTATGAGGAAATAATAGACGCACAACTTTTTTTTGTTTTATATTATTTTGTCGAATTTTGAGATAAACACCGCGACGTTTCACAGATTTGTTTTCACGTTTGTACGAAGGTGCACTGTTGTGAAGACACTTTCCGGACAACCCAATGCTTACGAATGGAGGTGTACATTGTACTTGTAATAAATTGCGAGCAAACATATTACTCAGCCTAACACAACTGACAATTCGAAACATTTCTGTTGAGAAAAGTTAGATTGGTATGATCGCTAGTTACTACAAGCTAAGTTGGTACGATTTCTAGCGACGCTCTTTTGTCTTAGAAGTCGACCACGTGTTAATTGGCCAAGTGTATTCTGTAGGTTAACGTGTTGTACGAGGCGGAGAAATATATGGAGAAAATCGAATCTGTGTGAATCGATTAATTATCAACCCCAAACGCACATCAATTAACAATTTCTACATTAAAATCCAATGATACGTGGATTCTATATTTTCAACTTTCACGATGTACGTGCATCAGATGATACGCGTAGCTCTGGTCCTTTGGGTTTCGATCGCGCTTTTTAACATTTTTAAGTAATTTTTTATTTTTCCCATACTTTTGTTTAAATATTCCTTTGCTTAAACACGATTAAAGCAACGCGTAGCAATAGAAACTCTTGGATAATATTCCGTAAATTCGGAAGAGCGTCCAGGAACTTTTGGAGATTTTTTAAAAACCTAAAAAATCGCATGGGCTTAAACGACCCAACATACAGACGACGTCAGGAAAAACGTTTGCAGACAGAGGGTTAACGACACGTTGCCCTTTGTTCCGACGTTTTGTGATTAATTCAAGGTAATTTAGGGCTTCTTTGGGGCAATTTGCGGTAACTGAAACAGTTTCAGGCCTGCCCCGAAGAAGAGAACTGGTATATTCGCGAAACGTCGGAACAAAGCGCAACGTACCTGCTATTAAAATCACGATCGTATTTCGAAGAACCGCGAACCTGCGAATATACGAAACTTTTGCCAGTTATATCGAAACGATACTGCAAATACGTATGGAAGCGAACGAGTGAAAAAGTCCGGACAATATAGCTTTCTTTCTTCCTTTCTTTCTCTTTTTTCTTTTTCTTTTCTTTTTTTTCTCTTTCGATTCTTTACTTGGCAAACTTCCCGATAGTGATAATGGATGGCCTGTGTCGGACACGACGTTCAATTCCTCCATTGTAATTACGTTCGCGGGAACTAACCGCGAGTTTTTACGACGTAGAAAGGCAGTCCTAATTTCGCTTGGATTTGCTGATTTCGAAAGCTTTTCATAAACGAGTTTGATGATTGTTTAATGGAAGTTGGCGAAACTTTCGGATGTTTGGATGGTAATGCTGTTACTAGTTTTGCACTAGTTTTGGACAAGTATTTGATACTCTTGAAGGACGAGTCAGTTAATTGCGTCCACGTGGACACCAAGAGGAACGAACTTTGTGTGTTCTTCGCTTAAATGCGAGAATACTGAATTCTCTCAACTGTTTCAAACTCTCTATTCGCGCTTAAACGTGTTTATTCGCTATATTTGCCGTAAACGATATTTTTTATTCAAACATTTCTAAACCATATATTCTAACAATATTTGACAGAATATTTTTCGTGTATCGAAAACGATGTTTTATTAACATCGTTGTTTGTTGCATTTCTTCCGTTTGATGATAAATAAATGTACCCAAGGTGTTTCCGTTATCGTTTTGTCTTGCTTTTTTGTAAATAGTAAGCGTACGGGGAAAACTGAAGGAGGAAAAAGTTTTGACACGCTCTTAAACGAACCGACCTCGCCAACCATAATCTGAAAACAAAGAAACACGAGAGTAGAAAATTCAAATTGACATGGACCAAACGAAGCAAAAGCACAACCGACGATTTCCATCCATTCCGCTTCAAACGAACGATCACGAACACCGAGCAATGAGTCCGTTCATTTTAACGAGCGTCTGAAAGAAGCGACGCGGCCAACGGCAAATGGCTGATTATCGAGGCAGCTAGAGAATCGAGAAAGGCAAAAGGCAATTAGGTAACATCGTCGAGAGAGAAACGCAACGAAGAAGAAAAAGTAATTCGCCGTTGCCGATGGTATCGTTAAATTCCTTCGCTTCTCGCCATTCGTCGACTCGTCTTTTCATCTCGAGAGAACTGTGTTGTTTCCTTGGAAACATCACCGAAAAAAATCCACGTGGAGGATCGAAGACGCGTTTCTCGGTGCAAAGCGTATCGGAGAAACGAATACGAAATTTATCATCGCCAAGAAGCAGGCTATCCCCTCGATTTGCTGTTACAATTGCAGTTCGTTCAAGCACTCGTTCGCTTACAAACAATTTATTCAATTCCACTCACGACACCGACAGTTTCAGCAGAACGTCAACGTATCGTTCCACGAAACGCGTCCAGAGGGGCGGGCTACGCTTTAAACGGGTTGGAAATTCGAGAGCGAAACGACCGCTCAGGATTTGGTATTATTTCGGTAGCACCTGTGAATGACACGGTACAAAGAGCAAACGTTCGCGAGCCAGGTCATTTAACCCGCCTCTTCGAAACACCGTGGTGACTTTCAAGCGGTGGTAACCGCTCCAAACCACCCTCGAATCGTATACCTTGACACGTGCTTGATGCAACTTTGACGCGTTAGACATTTGTCGATAGGAGGGTACCGAATGCTACGTGGTCGAATTATTTCAGTATTACTTGGCAAAAAATTTGAAGCATCGTAATTTATAATTTTATTCATTCACCATGTTCGTAATCGTATTCGTTGTAATGTTAATTTCGAGGAGAATTTCAAAATTGTTTGTTAAATTTCTCAATATTGTCGTGTTCGATCGGAAAATCGTCAAAGTGAAATCCCCGAAACAATGTCGAACACCGTGATTTTATTTCCCTCTCGAAGCTAACGACGCAAGCTTACAGTTGGAAGACGTATTTCCTGTACGGTTTGTCGCGTAGCAATTTTCTAACCGCGAAAACCGATGTACGCTGCTTCGTTCTAGACACGAGCAACAAAACGAATGATTTGTGCGAATAATTGGACGCACAGCGATCCCGCGTATCGATCGTTACGACGATGGATAAAAATGTGAACTCGCGACCGTTTGTCCAGGCGAATTCGTCGACGTTACGGCTTCGAATGGGATGTTCCACGGTATAAACGAGCGGTCGTCGGCGGACACGGGTGCCGAGTAAATCGAAAGTCGAGAGAATTAGCGATGCAACGATAGAAGAAGCCTGGCTCGGTTAAATCGTTCCTTTAAATGTTCCTTTAAATGTTCCTTTAAATCGGACCGTGTATCGCGCGTTAGCCTTAGGGTGGTGGTAAATTTCCAAAATTTATGTTCATCAGCGAAGCAATTTGAGACTCGTTAGCTGGTTGAAACAAGACTGAAACGTACGAAGCGAATTTTAACTTCGATCTTTAAATGGAAGGTTTGAAAAAACCTCGAAGAAGCCTGGTAACTTGGCTTACATAATCTTCTACACATTACACGTACCATCGTTCGTCCATTTCCTTCATCCTTCCACACCTAACTCTATTTCTAATGTTTATTTCTCACTCTAACGAAAATACTTATTTCTCGTTCTATGTTATTCGTTCTATTATTATCCTGTTCACTCTATTTATTCTCTACTTTATTGCACCTACATTTCTCGTCTCCTGTGCTCATCTTTCTTTTCTTGCGCTCGGAATGCTCCTCAACCAATCTGCACCACTCGTACAACCTCTCTTCCATCTCGTACAACTTTTCCCACGCATAAATTTACTTTTTCCAAGTCTGCACAGTCCTTTAGTAATTGTAAGTGTTTCGTCGTTCTCATATTCCTTTCGAATATCCTACACAATCTGTTGCCCTCCTTCCTCCAATATTTATTTCCTTCTTTCATATTTCTGTACTTTGTTCGGGTCGTAAAGCTCTGGTTTCTCTGTGTACCATTCTCCTTTAAAACAGAGCGGGATGTCCACATCGTATAAATGTTTGTACATTCTGTTGTACCAGAATATCTTATTTTGCATTGTCACTGTCTTTCGTTTTACGTATCTCGTACAAGTTTTATTCTTTTATAGCGATGTAATTTTGCTCGAGATAGAGTCTGGAAAGTAAAGGTTCGTTGATTTATGCCTCTTCGATAGACTCGGGACGTTTCTCGACTCGCACGTGCGGTACAATCACGAGAAGCGAATGTAACGTGAGTTTAATGACGTGGTTAGGATCTGATGTAAGAATCGAAAATTAATCGAGGAATTTAAAGAGATCTTCGTTAAAAAATCGCGATTCATGTATGAAGCTTTTTACATACTTCTTTCTCTGTGTAATTTTCGACTAGCAATGACGACTAAAGAATCAAAATGCTCTATAAATTACCCTGAACAAATCGACTATTTCCTAACAAAACACGCTCACGCCTATCATTTCCTTTTTTTCTTTAGATTTCAAAAAGATGCCAGTGAGAAATCTCAATTTTGGACACCAAAGCCGAAGTGTATTAAAATCGTTTTTTAACAAAAATAATATTTTATTTCTTCAACGTCACAACGTAAAAATGCGCTCGTTCCACGCGTCCTTTTTCTCAATTTTGACGCGCACTGTAAAATTCGAAAAGCGTGGCCTAATGCACCGTAGCTTTGCGATTCGGCATCAGAACTAACATCGCAACTGATGTCATAAAATTAAACATTACATAAGAACTTCTTCCCACCTTGTAAATTATCTGGAAAAAAGAACTCTTCCTACGCGCAGTCCTATCGTTTGTTTCATTCGCCTGTCGTCCGATTTAATATTCCATTTGCAAAACCGCGCGCGGTCTTAACTGCTGCGGTGAAAACCTTCAGCAAGAAACCGTACTACCTCCATTAACGCAACTTCCATGCCGCAGGGTCTTCTCTTTATTTTTAACGCCGAACGAGATAATTAGTCGTTCTATTTGTACCGGGAAGCGTCTCGTATAACTGGACTAAAATCCTGATTGCTTTTTTATTCCCAGTTCTCGACGATAGTGGGGAGGTTGCTCGGGGACAATAGGGGTTGAGATGAAGCAACGAGGAACGAAGCTGTGTCATCGTGGCTTTCTTGCGGCCATTGAACGCTGATAAAGGCTAATGAGACTGCCGTACTTTGTCCCGTGTCACGGCTGTTAAAGTTTGTAACTATTGTTATGTAATTAGGGGAACAAAGGCTCCCTGTTCGACGATTCGATGGAATTTCCATTGTCAACAATACGGAGATACGGTTCTCCAACGATGAAACTAGCCGTGGTTATTTTACGCCGCCGAAAGTAACACGAGGCACGCGTTTGATGGTAATTTGACCATTTTGTGGCACAGCGCTGAGAACTTACGATCGCAATCTGGTCTTTGTAATCCTATCGATGAGATTTCATGGGAAAATACGGTGTTTGTATTTTATTTATTTCGCTATGTACACGTTTGTTTGTCCAGGCAACTCGTGGATGTAAGATTTAATAAACGATAATTGCGTATATAAATAAACGAAAAGTGGATTTCTGGAGAATTCGAGGGCATAAAATTCGACGTTCTATTAAATTTTGCTGAGATTGGTTGCGAAACCGATTCAAAAATCGACGATGTTTGCTGTTGTTCCAGTTTCGACTAGTTATGTATTGGAACGTGACAACGTTCCAGGAAGCTCGTGAGATTTTCTACTCCGCGGGGATGTTTATGCGCAGAGGCGCGGGTCAAAGCGACCCAGTTTCGAAACAGTCTTTTAGCGCAATCGGCCACAGCGTCCAAACCGATGATCTCTTGGGATAAAAACGACTTAAAACTAGGTGGCATTCTATTTGGTAGCTAAGTTACTCGGCTCCACGGTCGCATAAAACTTCTTGTTTACTCGGCGAAACAAAGGATCGTACTTTGAACGGTTACAAGCTGAATTACGACATCGTTTTTTATAACTATCGTTGCAAGTGAATTCAGTGGCAGAGATCTCCAATCCGTGTGTCTAACGTCGTACGCACTTGAGTTATGGTATTTCACGGTATTCCACGATTTTACTTTTTACGGGATATTTCGTGGAAAATTTTATGGAATATAACGTACCATAATAAAAGCTTTTTCGTAGTTTGCTCGCGTCAAAGTATTTTTCTTGAACATTAGAAAAGTACATTTTGATCGAAAACGATACAACGTTAATATTGACTTAATAATAGCGTGTATCGAGGAAAATCAATAAAAAGTTATCGTCGCACGGCGTAAGCTTCAAACGAATTTCCTATTTACCTTTAGCGATTCTTAAAAATACACGGTCGCTAATAGACGCACTCGATTTGTGTATTTAAATCCGTCTCGTTATAGAAAATTGCAGCGTTAAAGAATTTCCCAAGCATAAACTGTCGACTCGCGGGAGCAGAACCAACGTCCACGACATTAATCCTCTTCTTTTTTGTTGGCAGCCACGGAGGAACTCGGTAGCAGCATGAGCACCACCCTGCCGTCCGCACCGACCGAACTCTCGCAATTCCCCAAGCTTTGCGAGCTACGTCGAAAGTTTCCTGTTCTGTACCGCGTCGAGTTTCAGGTGAGGACGATAAATCCCTTTCTGCACCCCCTTCATTTCTTCGTCCCTCTTTGCCTCGCTGCTTCGATATTTTCCAGCCTCGTATCTCGCTCTCAATAATAACTTGAACGCGCAACACTGGAATCGTAGTTGTTCCAAATGTATCGTGCGATCGAAAGCAGTTTTTAAGAGGATTTTTCTCCGATTTCTTCTTTTCGTTACGAGAGATTCGAGATACGTGGGTAGCCAACCGACAAAGTTTACGCGTAATGCGATCTACTAAAGAAAATTCAATCGTCGATAAACCCCGGCTAAACGGAACTATCGACGATTTTTAAACCTGACGCTACGGTTTAAAGCGAGATATTGAAATCGCAAAGAGGACCATACACGAACGTGGAACGCGTTTTCTTGGCCGAAATTATGCGAGGCTATCGTTTCCAACGAGCAAACGTATACACGTAGACTATAGACTGTAGACGTTAGAGAGGGTGCAAAGTGCCTTAAGATAGGCAGACAGCCAAGACACGGGCGGCAGACGACATCTAGGAGACAAAGCGGTCTCCCGAGAATAGGTGGTGGAATCGAGTAACTCGGCTCGATATCGGTTTCTCATTAGACTGCCGTTTTGGTGCACGAATTCTGGGCCAGACATCCAAGAACAGTGGATGGCTTTTGCCGGTCGACAGGCTGGCGAACAAGACGAATCAGTTCGTGATAGAATCCTCCGTGAAACTTTCTTCCACTTGGCGATCACGTACAATTTCAACGCGTTATCAAATTTTTCTCGTTTATCGTTTCACCTATCGCGACGCGTTTCAATCTCCATGCATTTCGTTATAATTAAACGGATATTTATTCGTGTAAATTCGTATTTTAACGAGCGCAAGAAAAAAGAGTAGGATCTGGACAGAGATTTGCTTGACCTACTTAGCGTTATAACAAACGCTGTACTTTAGATATTTTATACAGTTTTCCATATTATACATTTCATGAATTTTTTCCATCCTTTCTCGTTCCTGGCTGTATACTGCAATTTATTATACCTTCTTTTCTTTTTATTATATACAGTTACTAATAGAAGTTTCGTTGATGCTGTACTTAAAGGATAAAGGGCCTGTAAGCCGAAGTTTCTATAATAGGATAGTAAACATCAAAGTACCTTTAGTAGCTTTGCGACCTATGCCGCCTACTAATACAATTTACGATACCATGATATTGGATATAAAGTTGGCGTTCAAAATGGAGTTGCGTTTAATTTGACATTCTGCTTGGCGTCCATACGACGACAGCGAAGAAGAAAGAGCTGTGACATAATACCGAAAGCCGCTAACAGATGGTAAAAGAGACGTGTTCCTATTTAAAATTCAAAGTATCGTTACGTGAAAGTAACATTTTTTAATTATTCTTACTCGATCGATCGTTTTTCTAATAAAAATACTATATACGTAACAACATACAGCCTACCATTTCAATCTTTCATTTTAGTCCGAATTTCTGCTTGGAACAAGAAATTTTACAATGCGAACGATGCTTATCGTCTATCGAATTTCACGATTATCAGATCAATCTTAAGATCTGTTCTTTGTTGATGGAACGAATTAGATTAAATTTTAGTCAGCATCGGAGGAACGATATTTCATTGTATTCGGTAGAGTTCCCTTGTCAGACTTGGCTCGTAAGAGAATTATCGAGATGACAGTGTCTAAAAACTCATTTGAAGCTCGCAATCTCCTCGATCATCGACGATTTATGGTCTCGTTTAGATTGTACGATGTACAACGATACACTATCGTCGATTGCCTTCCCGCCCGATCGGAACATCGTAATTGGTTCGACGTTTATCAGTGCACTCGCGCTCTTTCACGCTAGTCCATCGAATGCGGTTCGGAAGCTGCACAAGTGACTATTTTATCGTCCGCGATGTATAGTTTGAATCATCGATGCCTTTTTTCCAATTGTCAGCACGAACGATAGCTTCGAAATAGAGACTTTTAATTTTACAACGAAATTAATCTACGTATGTAGTTAATAACGTAAATCAGCTCACAAGTCGATCGATCTTTTTGACAGTAAAATGAAATATGTAAAGTGTACATTTATAAAGCTATTTTATAATAAATCGTTAATTTGTTGAAGATTATTTTCTATAGGAATCTTTGAAATTTTTGTTACGAATTGTTTTATACGCTTATTTTTATATCGTGTGCTCCTTTAGAGTTTGCTGATTGTTTTAAATATTTTTTACCGTCAGGAGTATTGCCAGAGATTGGCAAGGATTGAAAACAGTAATTCTTTACAGGCAAAGTGTATAGAAATTTCTTAAAGTTATTTAAAACCTTCGATATATTACAAATTTGTAATTATTTATGTAGTATCGTGGAAAGAAGGGTCTGTGGTGGCACTCGATAACAAATACCATCACTCGACACTAACTAGTGTCGAACGACGACAGCGCAGTGGTTAGCGCCTTAGGTTGCGAACGTTCGGAACCCGGGTGTTCGAATCCCGGCGACCGGAGTCCGATTTTTCTTCCACGATACAAAAAAAGAAGTGACATCTACAGCGCTAAGCAGCTCACGATACTATTATACATCTATCATAAACTATTGTACGAAGTTTTGGTTTTCCATGACTTTTTAACTTAAGACGTTCGATTTCTTCATCTTTCGCTTTATAATTCGCGATTACACCGGATTATTCCAATCGCGGAGCAAATAACGTTTCGAACAAAAAACACACACACACAATACACACATATCTTATAGAATTCGTAGCGCAACTAGAAATAACTGGAGATTAACGATCGTATATGCTGTGCAGCATACACGTGTATATGTGTGTGGTGAGTTGCAAACGAAATTTATGAAATTCGGACGCGATGTCACGAGTAATTCCGCTCGGTTCATTAATAATCGAGGAAGTTTAATTTAAACTTTGTATCCACTGCCAGCAGTGTCACTTGCGTGTCATTATCACATTTGTTAGGACAGGCATATACATCGATGCTTCCAATTAATATATTTTCCGAATAATAGAGCGAACATTGAAAAATTTATGTAATTTCGTTAATTAGCAAATACTCGGACGTTTTACCGTAACGTTATGAACGTTCCTCGAATTATCTTTTTTTCTAAAATCATCCTATGCGGTGTATATGAATTACGTTTGAATCGGATAATACGTTAGAGATTGGTAGTTGCTGTGTTACGAGAAATATTAACAAGAATTCATGCAAACTTCTACGGGTTATGAAGGATGTTTTAAAGATTTGTTTTATCTGTTTACAGACGGCAACGAAGGTGGAGACGCATTCGTGTAGACATGCCACGAAACCAGCCAACAAGGAAAAGAACCAGAACCAAAGGTGTATTCCTTGTAAGTAACGATCGTTCGACGTAGCTATTATTACTCGATATAATAAACTGTTTTTAAAATCAGCTATCAAAATATTCAGGAACAGCACCCTGACACTATAAACAAACGTACGATCTTCCATGATTTTTTCCTGGCAAATAACCAATATTGTAATAATTATAATAAACAATAGGCTGCTAAAATACAGCTTAGGTACAGCTGCCCTGACGTTACAAACAAATATGCAATTTTTCATGATTTTTTCTGCTAAAAAAGCAACGAACCTCGACGATCATCTAGAAAATTTGCTACCGAAATGAAGGAATAATTTTCTATAACAGTGCTGCGAATTTCTAGTTCGAGAATATTGAATAAGGAATACGAAACTAACGAAATTTACTTCTATATCTAGATAACTTAATATTTCGCTCATTTCTGTACACATAGCTCGAGACACAATTCGCTATTTCAAAGGTGATTCAGTACGTACTTCGCCATTTCATTAGAAAATTAATTAATTTCTACGTTCTTAGGTTACCGTTGCAAAGGCAATTTTACGGTAAATTTACTATTTCGTAAATATCGTAATTCAGTTACACGATCGAGTTATATAATTTTCTATATATACGAAAGGTAATTTAACGTTAAATTCACTCGTACACCGATATTTTACTATCAGATTCGTTTCCCTACAATAATTTAAACGGCAGTTCTTCGCGATAACTAATTATCCATCCTAACACTGAATTCAAAATTCCAAAGAAATCTCTACGTATTCCATCTGCGTACCGTGCGCAATTCTTACTTTAATTAATGTTTAATTTAATTCCAAACAGTTCTCGACACTTAACCCAAAATTTACGTAAAATAGTCAACGTTTAATACCAACGCAAACAACGTCGATTTTTTGCCGCACGAGAGGATACTTCGTCTTCGGATACTCGAGGATAATTGTTCGCCGTTTCTCGCCCCGCCGCGCTTTTATCCTACGAAGCTTTCGTGCGTACGAACACACGAACGTAGTATAATAGTAGGTTTAATTATTCGCCAGCAGGAAAAATTCTGGTCACGGTGGGTCCAATTAGGAAACGCGGTTATATTCGCGCCTCTCGTGCGCGTGCTTCGGAACAAGAACAGCGAGATGAAAGTTGCGAGAGCGACGAGGAAATTTTAGGGGCGAACTAGGCGTTTCGCGTACGCGCTGTCCTATGATACAGGCTGTCTGTTTCAACCCTTTAATATGTTGGATACAACTGCTACTCGTTGACTGGTCGTTGATGATCGTATTACTAAATATTTTAACGTAATTAATTAACAAAATAATGTTAATAGATAGAAGATGTTGGCAATTATTTGGAGTAGAGTACGTTTCTTCAATTTCGATGATCTTCGAATATACATATTTGGCAGAGATTTGCGTAATTTTTCCCTAGATAGTGGCTAGAAAAAATATTTACACATATCCTTATTTTTCGTAACTAATATCATTTTAATTTTAATTCTAATTTTTATTTTCGTAACTAATATTGAATTTCTATATTCGTACGAAGGTACCATTTTTTAGAAGTAAAGGAGGACTAGATATACAATTAATATATTTGCATCTCATCAATTAGCAATATTATAAATATTATAATAAATACGATGGTATACAAATAAAAAAAATTTGTGGTCAGTGTATATATGTTTCTTACACATGAGTTCTAGTTTTCGAGATCTGTATTCGTACGAAGGTACCATTTTTTAAAAGCAAAGGAGGAGTAGATATACAGTTAATATGCTTGAATCTCATTAATTAGCAATATAAATATTATAATACAAATAAAAAAAAATTTGTGGTCAGTGTATATATTTTTCTTATACATGAGTTTTAGTTTTCGAGATATACAGCGCAATTTCCATATTATATATTCAAGCTATACATTTTTGAAGGATTTAAATTAAATCCTTTCAGATTGCATTACCCATAATATTTACCAAATCATGCAACGAGTATCTTTTTTTTTTTTATTGTTTTATATTGTTTTACCTGCTACATATTAGAACGAGTATGGTAAATTTTCAATAAATGCATAAAAATTTGCATTCCACTAAAGAGTTATTCGAACAAATCCATCTGAAATAGACGCCTTGTACACACATACACAAGAGATGAACTAACATTTCCTCCAAATTGATATGGTTTCTCGTTTCCCTGGGTGAAAACGTTCGCTGGAAAAGTAATTTGACCAACTTTTTCGGGAATCTGTTGCATCAACCGAAAACCGACTGGCTTTCGTTTCATCTGTTGTTTAAACAAAACGGTTTTGTTACCTCGCCCTTTTTTAAGTTTTTTCTTCTTGGTTGATTACTAGAGAGAATTTGTACATTGCGAATTTGAAGTTTCAACGAACAGAAGCTATTTTACTTTGTTCAAAAAAGTTGTGTTACATGTTTTACGTATCTCTATAACGTTGTTAACGTTCGTTAATTTGATTTTCGAGCACAGATGACTACAACAGGGTGGTTTTGGATCCTGTGGAAGGCGAGCCTGACTCCGATTACATCAATGCCTCTTACGTAGATGTAAGTAGAATATGTCTGTACCGTTATTAGTAGACCTCCTTATCCTGGTTTCAAGCACTTTCCAAAAAGAAAAAGATCCAACCGATATTCTTATCTTTAAACTAGATTCTAGTTAAATTTTCTCCTAACTAAACTGAAACTTTAATTAAAGTTACAGAAAATTGTATAAAAATACCATCACTGATAATCGCGGGATAACACTGAGATGATATTGTAATTTATTATAGCCTTTCATTTCATCTAGAAGTTAGAGATTAAACCTTCCTTTAAACCTTAATTATTCGATCCTTAATTTTCGTCTTAATTTGTTTCTTGGTATCGCATCGACACGATGGTCTTACGAAACGATAAATAGTTAAGTTTAGAAATTTTTTATCAGAAAGAGAAAGAGAATGTTCCGATACTGTACGATACTGTATCTTAGAACCGTTCTAATTTACATTATTGTAATACAGCGTAGCATGTAGGATTAAGAAGTCGTAATGAATTGGCCATCATTCAAGTAGATGATGCGTCACTTTTTAAACCTATCGAAGGACGAGGAAATGATCGTTTTTAATGTTCTCACGTCGTGACTCGCAATATTAAAGATCAAGATCAAGGTTATTCGTGTTCCTTAGCTTCCAAGCACGAAATCATCTAATTTGAATAATCCATAATCGCAATTCCCGAAATAGATTAGCTACTTGGAAACGATTGCATCGTGACGTTTCCGCGACAGAAACGTTTTCTTAAAATAGTTTGTGTTAATTACGATAATACTTACGCTTTTCTTATCAGCCATACTTTAGACGGGATACCTGGCAGTAAAAGTAATCAAACGTCCGGATAAATCTTTCTTTCTTTTTTAATCATATTTTTTACTCCTTTTCGGCATAGAATTTCCCTTTTCGTATACAAAATTCGTAATTTTCTTTAACGTAAAAACTACGATCCAACAAGCGTACAGTGACCGAACAAAATTTTATTTCGTTCGAATTCGATTAAATTACGAAAATCTTTCTATATTTTATATCGAATAATCTGTCGTTATCCAAATGAAATTGTATTTCATCTGTACGATTAATATTTATGTTTTAGAGCATATTGAAACCGAACGCTTACATCGTGACACAGGGACCTATGGAGAACAGTGTGACGGAATTCTGGCGGATGGTTTGGCAGGAGAAAGCCTGCTGTATCGTCATGCTAACGAAAACCTTCGATTTCATTAGGGTAAGAATTTTAATTGATCGTCCTGTTATTTAATCGCCGGGGCTAGTTCAAGTTAGAGGGTAGCAATTCGCGTAGATTAACACGACTGACCGAACGACTGATATCTATTTGGGACATCGTAGCCGTGATAAAGGTGGTAGAAATTGGGAAACGTAAATTGCTTCGCGTAACCGTTTTAACGTTTTCGTTTTATCGACAGAGCTTTACGTTGTTTTTTTTTTCTTTTTATCTATTACCAGATCTCTGTTGTACGTACGATAATTTATCACCAACTAATAATATCAACGAATTAACAGATTATACGAATGGCGTTCGTATATTACGAAACACGCCAACATAATTCCAACGCGTGTATTTCTATTCGAATTTTATTCGAGATTTCTATTCGAAATACCACGGTTTCACGCTGTACGGTTCTCGCACAAGGTAACAAAATTGCGTGACAACCTTTTGACACACTACGTTCGATAAACGAAGAGATCCGCGTCATTGCGAAACCTGATGTCGAGGCTGGCTTTAGACTCTGGCCAGAGTCTAAAGAAGCCGTGCTTTTGCACGTGAAAATCGAGGATGAGCGAAGTAAACGAGTTTGGAAGTTGTTAGCAGCCACTTCGCTTAGCCTCGCCTCTTTGCTTCCATAATGATTATCCAGAGCGTCGAAGAAGCGGCGGTTTTCATCGGTTTCGCGAGGGTAGGTTTTTACCTTGACGTACGAAAAATAAGATTGGGTGAATCATAAAGCTTTTCGCGAGTTTACGTGGGTCGATTTATTTTACTTCGATGCATACAACAACGTAGGGTTCTGCTTTTTAACGAATTGCTACCTTCTTTTTTTTTTTTATAATTTAGACGTTAGAATTATAACATTCCGATTCCGCTAAGAATATACCTTTCTCACGCTATCTTAAAAACTTTCGTTAAAAGTTAATTTGTCGCTAAATATAAATACAATATTCGCGTGTTTTTGATTGTTAAATTAGGTTCTCTGAAATAATGACTCTTTAAATTCTTATCAAAGGTGATCCTTATCGATCCTTCGTTAATTTCAGAGGGTAAATAATTATAACGTAACTTTCCTCCATTCGTTGGTGCATCACTTTGATTTGAATTGGGTGTTTCCTGCGTTAAATTATCGTTACGAATCTATGGTTCAACGATGCCAGTTGAGAGTTACATTACACGTAATTTCTAACAAAGATATTTATTTAAAGGAGGGATGTAATTTACGACGTACTATCGAAGTAAAATAATCAGTCTATAAAATAGATCTGTGTAAACTGAACAAGAATTGATGACTCACGGTAGAAGATGTACAGCAGTGCGGAAATTTCGACTTTGTGGAAATTTATCGCTTCCCCTTCCCCTGCTTTTTTCAATGCACATGCACACAAGTTGGAAAATAAATTCATTACGTTATTTGTTTCTCATACATTTTTTGATACGACACTAAGCGTTTCGACACTAAGTTTCTCGCCTCCTCCAACTTTCATTTCTCCGATTATTTACTGAATTTTCTATGAAATATCTAAATATTTTCTTTTCGATCGATATCCAGATATATCTAGATTCTTCGTTTTTACGAATTCCTATTTCGCCAAATATTAATTAATTGTTACGTGTTTGAATATTTTCTTCTCGAACTACACGCGACATAATTTTATTTTCGATTCTCCCTTATTTTTTGTTTCTACCAATTCTTCTTATTCTCGTCAGTTTCTACCTTTCTTACTTAATGCTAACTGATCTTTTTTATCAAACATCCAAACGACTCTTCATTTTCGAGTGACATTCGATTCGAGCCTTCGACTTTCGCCAATTTCTATTTTTCCATCGGAGAAATAAATTTCCTATTAAATATTTCAATATTTCCGTTTTTAGGTCGTACTCGAGGCAAACTCAGTTTCACGAATCTCCATCATCTTTCCGTATACCCAATACAAATCTTGCCTCTCGCGATCTTCAAATATACTGCACCTCGTCCTCGCAAATTCTCAAACATTCGTCCTGAATGACACACGTACATTTTATCAAACTGTCCTATATGTACGAGCTATTTTCCGCTGAAACTACACATCCGTCGAATGATAACGAACATCGTACGAATCGATTTCAGGTGATGTGCGTCCAGTATTGGCCAGCGAGCAAAGACAAGGACGAAGAATATGGCGGTATCGGTGTTTCCGTGCTGAAGGAGGAAGAGCTGGCCAATTTTCACATACGGACGATAAGACTTTACAAGAAGAATAACAATGACGTGAGTGTTCTTCTCCTTACACAGGGTGAGCTATAAATCGTGTTATAAATAGAGCGACGAAGATTGTACGGCGAAAAATAACAGAAAAATCAAGAATAACAAAATTACGTGGGAAGATTTTTCGTTTTTCAGAGAAATCTACTTGTCTGACACGTTGTATCGTATCAGTTTTATACTTTTGCGAATATAATCGAGCAGGCTTCGCCTACCAAACATTATAATAAGTTAGGTTGTATATTTGTATATTTTTAAATTACTATTGTTTTGAAACGCATCTTTCTGAAACACGAAGTCCCTGAAGAAATTTTATTATTCTTGATTCCTGTCTTATTTTAACGCATAGAATTTCTTTCTCCATCCACTTGCATCGCGATTTATGGTCCATGGTGTGTACATTCTTGTCAAAGATTTATCGTTAGATACGTAAATCTTTATTTATGTACCCTTTGGCTTACAATAGAGTTTCTTGCCACCGATTTATCTCCGAAATCGTTTGATCTTCGACCTTTGACCTTCCTTTTTCCTTATCTCTATCATCCACCTTTTAGAATGTCCCTGATTTTCTCCGCTATCTGAAACGCGCTGTCTCGTCTGCTCTTTCTCGCAACATTTCGTTACCGCATCCTTTCAGCACGTATTTCCACGTTTCCTTTTCCCATCTACATATCCCGCGTTTCTCGGATCTATATGCTACGCGTGAAACATCGGCGCCAACAACATAATGTATTTTATACGTGAGTTTAATATTCGCAGCTCCTCAGTCGTAAATTGAACATGTTTTACGAATTTAAGTGGTAGACTGCGTTGAATGACGAAGAACGTTTTCCGCTTCCTTTTCTAAATAGCGCTTTAAAACTTTTCCCTTTTTTTTTTTATTTAGATTCGCGATAAATTACGAATTACTATTTCCTTAATCGTATTACTCTGGTCGGGTGTATGTAATCGAAAATAAAAATTATGCTTCGATGGATACCATTAAAATAAAATTTATCAAACAGGTAAACTAATGTATAGCGTATAGACAGAGTAACTGTGAGACTCAGGGAAATAAATAACGCGCATAAACGTCTCGAGACTGAATTTTTCTTCGACAATCCTGCGACCCAATTCCACGTGTTTGCATTTTTAATACGCTTCTCTATTCACTTTTGAGAAAATCTGAATATTTTTTTGACGATTATCCCATAGTAATTCGAATCTCTGATACCTCGTATCTTTGCATTCCTTCTCAGTAAATTCTTAACCCTTCGTGGCTAATATTCCGAATATTTTCAAACTTTATTCTTTCTATCGTTGTCACCTTTACTCGTATTATTTTCATTATTTTACCGTTAATAAACTGCGAATATTTGTACATTTGTTTACGCAAAAATATATGCGATACACGCAATTTATTTGAAATCGATTTAGCGTCCTGTATGGTTGTCGAGAAAATCACGCTTTAACGCGGTCCAATGTGTCGGCGATTCGCTTGCGTGTTTCAGAAATCAGAAAATTATTCGCGTCTTTCATGAGAAACGAAGTGGATTCGAATACGATAGATTTGAATTTTCCGAACTAAAGATGGGAGACGATTCAAAGACGAAAACAAAACGTTTTGGGAGTTCGAAAAGAATTATACAGCGTGGTTGGTAACTGGTGGTATAAGCGGAAAGGGGGTGATTCTACGCGAAAAAAGGAGTCGAAAATATAGAATAAAAATTTTTCGTTCGAGGCTTTGTTTTCGAGAAAATCGACTTTGAATTT
>NT_176470.1:442823-449498 GCF_000188095.3 Bombus impatiens
GTCCACTTTATCGCGTCTCGTTATAACGGATCTCACTGTAGATCGTTGTCTCGATGGATATTATCGCAGTTTAAGTTTGTTTTTGCCGTAACGGAAAATTAGGAATACGTAATGAAATAATACGAAGTAATCGTAAAGTTTATTATTACAAAAATTACCGAAAATGTTGCAGCGAGATCAGTTATAACGAGACACGATAAAGTGCGCGCGTACCGAGCGCAAATTCAAAGTCGATTTTCTCGAAAACAAAGCGTTAAACGAAAAATTTGTATTTTATATTTTCGATTTCTTTTTTCGCGTAGAATCATCCCCTTTCCGCTTGTACCACCAGTTACCAACCACCCTGTATATTGAGTGTCACAGTTAAAGAAGGTACTCGCGATATTTAGAAACTTTGAAACCTTCGTTCTACGATTGTCTCCTCGTTTCTCTGTGAAATTTCTTGCTTAAAAAATATCTCTACCTCGTAAAGATATAAATTTACATAAAGAGCCAGAGCGTAATAATCGATATTATCCTATAGTTGTTGCTATTCCTTTGTCTTATCTATCTCATCGTCGTTATCGTCTCTTCTCCCTTAAATTCGCGACTCTTCCAAGAAATTCCTTGCCATCGATCGCAAACTCCGGCATTCTTTTCCCAGTCTTCCCTCCGCGAATCACCATAAATTACGTGACACGAATTGCACTCTGTATAATGTAAAAGGACCGCAGAGTCGAATGATCTCCCAATACGGTAATGAAGTCTCGGCTGGCACAAGATCGTGCAAACTCGGAACTCGTGGCTGTAGCGAAAGGTAAAGTAACGCAAGGTTTGGTCTCAGCTTGAGTCTGTGAATTTCGCTGCCGGGTGAGAAAGTTGGTA
This sequence comes from Bombus impatiens, assembly GCF_000188095.3. NCBI lineage: Eukaryota > Metazoa > Arthropoda > Insecta > Hymenoptera > Apidae > Bombus > Bombus impatiens. The sequence goes on from NT_176470.1 coordinate 443,688, forward strand.
AAAAGTTAGCGGAATTAACCGGGGAGAAACCGGTAGCCATTTCTGAAAGTGGATGAATACAGAACGATACTAAGCGAGAAGAGAATGATGAATTTACTCGAACGACTGTTACGCAAGGCTTAATTTTATTAACTCGACGGAAATGGGGTGAAAACAAGGAGATCTCTACAATTTTCACCGACGTCTGCCCTGTTTTAACTATGACGAGTCGTTTCGTTGTACGATGCTTGCTTTGTATAATTTCTCTGCCGTGCCATTCATCCTGGTCGTTCGAACGTGCTGCTTGAAACGACGAACGAATATTTCCATTCTTCTTCAGTTCTATTTAGTTCAGATGTTCTCGATGAAAAGTTATCGTCGGTTTGGAACGTTTTTCGGATAAAAGTAAACCGTACGGTCGTAGAAAAATATTTTTTTTTTTATTTATTAAAATTTCCAATCGATTCTCGCATTGAGAATTTTCAGTAATTTTTTCTGGCCTGGCGCACTGACATGGCTAATTGTTTATGATAAGTTAATGCTCATTATAGATAAGTATAATTTATAAGTAAGTATTACAAATAAGTAAATATTATTTAATTTAGATAACTAATTGAATCTAGCGTTTAGGTCTAGCGGGTAGTGTCTCTTCAGCCTGCGGATCTGGTCCTACGTATCGAGTAGTCCGGTAATTAGGGAGTTTCGATGTTTGTCGACTCTTTTGCTATATCTGTCGCTATATTTTGCTATTTCCTCTTTGACTGTTGGTATCTTGAGATCGCGATGTATTAGTTCGTTGGTGACATAGCAGGGTGCATTTATAATGGATCTTAGCGTTTTCGATTGGATGCGTTGAAGCATTTCAATGTTGGAGTTACTTACTGTTCCCCATAGTTGGATTCCGTAGGTCTACACAGGTTTTATTACGGTCTTATAGAGGGTAATTTTATTCTGTGTGCTTAGTTTGGAACATCGGCCAGGTAGAAAAATATAAACACGAAATCATCATCGCGTATGGCATCTACCACAGTCGTAGAACAAGAAGAGAGTTACTCTTTGTTTAAACTCTGGGAAATTGATTTTCTATCTAGTTGGAAAGGTTCGAAGAAGAAGTTTCATAAAGTAATCGTATTCGATACGGTGGAATATAGTGGATCGAAGCATAGAATTGCTCGCTCATCGAGAAAAGAAAAGCCCTCGTTTTGATGCGTTACTATAGACGTTCGCTATAAATCGCGATAAAAGCGAGGCAATAATCGGTCTCGAGATTTACTGGCGGCGGAAAATTTAATACGCCGCCGCTCCGTTGCAATCTCATTCCGTGAATAGCGAAGGGTACATAATGCTCGACAAGCAAGGAACATCCTAAACGGGACAAGATTGTCGTCGAGTAGCATTGTTGCGTCATTGTGCGTGATAATTCCTCAGGGAGCATAATTCAGCACTCGGTTGCTGCGTCGTGTGAATGCGCTACAGGAACTCGGTAGTTTAGCTTGGTTTCGTGAACTTTGCGTTCTGCAATATGAAACGCGCTATAGTTGATATAATAGCGAATCTTCGTAAAGAGAGAGAAAGAGAGAGAAAGAGAGGGAGAGAATATTGGATAATGGACGATACAGAGGTGACGAAGTTAAGATAGAACTAATTTTTACAGAGTGGTTCAAAGTAAAAATTATAAAACATTTTATGTATTTTGGAGATTAGTAACGAACTTAGGGTATTAGGTATAAAGTAGCGAAATACGAAATATTTCATTTTGAACGATAATATTTTATTTGAATTTTTGTTTCTGTTTCGAAAGAACTGTAAGCCGAACAGTTAGTTTGTGTCGCGCATTGGAAATTAGAAAAGCTGTTGGAAATCTTTAACGCGAATTCAAAGGCTCGACTATGACGAAACATGATTTATTCGTCAACTTGACTGACGTGGATGTAACTTATAGCGGAGAGCCGTTTAAAATTCGTGCTGCGAGAGTTGAACTGCCGACGACACGTACGCATTATCTCGCTCAAAATGTCTCGCATTTATAACGATAGCGAAATATTTTAATCGCGCGTTAAAGCGCGCAAAATTTCTCTAACGTTGCTGCTTCGTGAATAATATTCACGACGAAACTGTCGATATTTCGCGTGAAATAAACGCGAGAACGTAATAGCGAAATCGCCGATAGGTTGAAATAATTCTCTGCAGGCTTTCAAACGCGATAAACATCAAATTTTATCAAAATTCCTTTACCAAAGATAAAAATGTAAACCACTTCGAGTCCCGTCAAATTCGCTTCCCATCATTTAGAAGCTCGATAAAGTTTCCAAAAGACCGAGCTAAATAGAAAATAGAAAATGGAAAGATACAAAAAGGGGATAAAGGTAAAGACAAAATTATTATTCGACGTTTCAGGAAGTCACGGAAGAACGAACGTTATTGCAATTCCACTACACAGAATGGCACTCGCATACGTGTCCATTCGGAAACGCGGTTTTAGAGTTCCGTCGACGCGTGAGAGCGGTAGTCGGTTCCACCATAAAGAACGAGTCTGGACCTATGGTGGTCCATTGCAAGTAAGTATTTCCATCGATATGAATTTCGATGGTTTCGTGTAATTTCCAATTTGATAGCTTACGATGCTTTCCAATCTGATAAATCGTTGAACGAAAGAAACGTTATGTTTTTGAAAAAATGAAGCGATGGTGGTGGAAGATCAGGCGTGTACCTGGCGATAGATGCGAATATGGAATTGGCCGAGGAAGAAGATGCCTTCGACGTCTTTGGCTATTTGAAAAAGTTGCGGCAAAGCAGAAGAGGACTTATCGAGAACTTGGTAAATTCATAATATCGATCGTCTTCTTATTTATGGTTTCGTTCGAGCGACGAGACACAAGATGCTGGTTTAAGGAGATTGAGCTTCGCCTTTTGACGAGTTCTGTTGATTCCACTGTTTATCGCAATATATAGATTATTGGAATCTCTAGAAAAAGTTTCTCGCGTTTACTTCAATAATTATTATTTTGTTATTAGTACCGGTTCTATTTTTCATTATCGTTATATTAGATGTTTTACAATGAATTTTCCATTCAACGGTGATTTCCTTTTATATCCTATGCTCTATTATAAATATTCAAATTATCTTCAACGACAGTATGAATATTTCATAAGAATTGTAGTCTGCCAATTACGAATTATGAATATTTCGTATTATTTATAAACAAAAATAAAAGAGATGGAAAATAGCTAATAACATGTAAACATCGATGTTGCCCAACAATAATTTACAATAATCAGATTTATTATTATGCAGGAACAATATAGATTCGTGTACGACACGCTGGAGGAGTTTGTGGTGTGTGGCATCTCGTGGTTTCCGGTCTCAGAGTTGTCGCAACGTCTTAAGCAGAAGAGCGTAAAAAATCCAATAACTAAAATGAATGAATATCAACGGGAATATCAGCAAATTTGTAAGCAGACGCCGCGCTTTACGATCGGAGATTGCGCTGGAGGCCACAGGGCTGATAACAGGGAAAAGAACAGAGACGTGTTGGTTGTGCCGCGTAAGTTTCCACCGATAAAACATCGTATAAATGTTTTTCCGATGAACGAAAAAAGAAAGGAAATGCTTTTACTACACTGTAAAAATTGCATGTCGCGCATATGCGGATACTGCGTTAGAGACTCTATATTTCATTTCCCTATCAATTTTTATATCTTTTTCAGAAACTATACGGGGGATATTTGTAAACAGATATGAATTTGTTACTCGTATTATACATAGATTCCAGACGTGAACTTTCTTGTGTACCTTAAACTTGCATTTTTCAAAAAAAAAAAAAAAAAAAGGAGCATACACTTGTTTTTCTTTTTGGAAATGAAATAATTGGCGATTTTGGAAGAGTTATATTCTACACGTTGGAATCTTTATCGTGTTATATTTCTTTATGTCAGAAAAATATAAAATTATTTCGAAATATAATGCGTAAACGTCCCTTCTACGTGTGTGTATATGTGTATAAATAATGGGTGTAATATTTAACGCGAGCCGATCGTATCTTTATTCATGAACTAATATTTCTCACTTTAGCTGACAACTTCCGACCATACCTCACCAGCTTCCAGGGTAACAGTTACACTGACTATATAAATGCTGTCTTCGTGGACGTAAGTGTACAATCTATATATCTAAATGTCCATATTTCAATCTTCTCTAATAGTTAATTCTTCTATCGTAATAAAACTTTGTGTATTGTTTTCCTACAATTAGAGATTAAACGGAGGTTTATTCAAATTCCCATATAAAAGGTTGTTCGTTATCCTCTCTGATAAAAATTACATTTCATGCAACGCGCACCAAATTTAAACTCCACGTAGAACCAAATTGCTATATAGGGAAAGATCTTTCCTTTCGTCAATCTTCATCCCACGTCCGCTCTATTATATAAACTACTGTTCATTTCCTGCGAACATCGTCGTTTTTTCTCTTAAATGATCGTTCTCGACAGGGTTACACGAAGCCCAGGGAATACATCGTTACTGAATGGCCTCTTCGACACACGTGCGGTGAGTTTTGGTCCCTGGTTTACGATTACGAGTGTTCAGCCGTGGTGGTACTCTGCGTACCTCCCCCAGGCTCCACCAACTTCCCCAGTTTCTGGCCCGAGGGAAAACACTCGAAGAAATACGGACCCGTTTTTACGATTGATCACATCAGCCACAACCACTACACGAACATCAAGACCTGGGTGAGAAACAGCTTGCTGCTCCTTCTTTTACACGCTTTGAATTCTCTCTACGGAGTTTAAGAAGACATCTAAAAACATTTTCTTGGGCGATCTAGTTTTCTAACTAGTACGGGTTGCCGGATCGAGATTCGAATCCGAATCTTTCGCTTACTAGGCTGGTGCTTTCCCAAATTAAGTTGTCCACGTCATCGAAGAAAGTATCTTCTCTCAAACTCTTGAAGTCTCGAGTGGCTACCGCCTGGAATATGATATATAATTTTTATTCAACCTCTCACCGGCGTTTGAATACGATTTGAACGATAGATTCTAGAAAATAATCATATCGTTCTATAGATTTTTAGGATAAACAAGAAAATCGTGTCACTGACCGAGCTGATGGCAGGCGTGAAAGCACCACCGAAGACGGTTCAGTTGTTCCAACTGACGTGTTGGCCTATGGGTCACAAAGTTCCAACGTCGACAAACAGTCTGGTCGAGTTGATGAATATGGTCGAGAGGTGGAGGCAACGAACCGACTATGGACCGGTCGCTGTGGTCTCCCCAGATGGCAGAAGTCGTTGCGGTGTATATTGCGCCGCAAACGCGTGTATAGAACAAGTGATTCAACATGGGGAAGTGGACATTTTCCAAGCAGTTAAAACTGTACGCAGACATAGACCTCAGCTTGTCGAGAACATGGTGAGTGGTTATAAGCGAAGCAAGTTACTCGGCACATTCGCTTCTTCGACTTTTAACTGTCGCGAGTTCCAAATTTAAAAAACAAATTAACTAAAAATCAATTTAAATCGAACGACAAGTATCTGTGTACGATACAAAATTGTCGATATTTTCTACCTGTCAAACTTGTCTTAAGATTCCGTTTAAAAAGGAGGATTATTTTTCATGTTACGAGCAATTTAATCATCGTTTAAATCGTGCTCGAAACTGTTGCAGACCGAGTACAAATATTGTTACGACCTGGTGCTACATTACGTGCTCCACTACCTGAACAAGGACATGAACGAGAAAAAGTGAGAAAGCGAGTTGAGGGACGAGCTGTGGTTCATTGAGTTCGGTCGCGGGGCGGCGCTGCCGTTGACTCCGGAGGAAGCCCCGGCGGACG
>NT_176470.1:449759-472766 GCF_000188095.3 Bombus impatiens
GGGGAGCCAATGGTCCCGTGCGCCCAGGGTCGCGTCATCGTCGAAACGGCGCGTCCGGCGCTTCCGTATTTCGCCACGTGTACCAGTTATCGTCGGCAAGTGGCGATAACCAGCACCCCGATCGAGATAGCCAGTATATCTGGTACGTTCTCGAGTACCACACAGACCGATCAACAGTCAACGGGTTCTGGCAGCAACAGAGGCGCCATCAGTAAGATCCCGATGCTTCCGGCTCACAGTACCGCGGCCAGACCAGAAGACCTCGGTGTAACGCCCTGGTACCTCGAGGATTACCCTACCATAGATTCCTCGCCGGGGCCCATGGGCGATCGGAGCTCGTATCCCTCGTACTCGCACATGGACACGGAAATGAAGCCGGAAAGCACGTCCACGAGGAATAGCAGCATCGACAGCGAGGTACCACGACCTGGTCCAGCGAGTACCGCACCTAGGAAGGCGTACATGGATCTGAGAGACGCCATCGCTCTGCTGGACGAAACCTGCCCGAACCAGGAGCCCAGTCCGTCCCTCACGCCGAGAACACCCAGGACCCCGTTAACGCCACACCCGAGGAATAAACGGGCGCGATCTAAGAGCAGCGACAACTCATCGAACTATAGCAGCGAGAAATTAAACGATCGGTCGTTCGAGAAAGAGGGTAAGGAGAAGAAGAGACCGTTTTTGAAGAAGATCGGCATCTCGAAGACGGAGGACAAACCGTTCCTGGCGAAGCTTGCGCCTAAGATAACAGGCAAGCCTTACTTGGAGAAAATCGGGCCTAGCAAGGCGGTGGAGAAACCTTTCTTGGACAAAATTGGCTCGTCGAAGACGTTGGATAAATTCATATTCGATACTCCGCGTTATGAAAGGTGGGGCATTAAGAATGAAACGTGCGTGGAGGAAACAACGACGAAGACCGAGGAAACGAAGAAGGCGGAGGAGAGAAGGGTTCAGAAGAACATGAGAGTGGAGCAATCGTTTGACGTTCAACGTAGAAGATCTGCTAAAGGTCCTTTGTTGAAGATGTATTCGTTCGAAACCGAGGATCTAGAATCGACTGTGCAAGTAAAGGAACTTCGAGATCCTCTGAGAGGTGCCTCTTTGGACGATGTCCTGGACTCCGGGCCTAGCTCTTTGCCATTGGATACTACCACCACGACGGAAGAGTCGCCTAAATTGGAAACGAAGGAACGGGCTAGCAATGGAGCTGAATTGCTCATGTGTCGCGTTACGACCAGCGAGGAAATCATTTTTACTAACGCAAGTGTCAGTTCTGATAAAGAACTTAATAGCTGGGACAATTCACCAAGAAAAAGATGGCTGCTGAAGAGAGATCCATCGACACCAAGGACACCTATTCATCGAAAGGTGATCCAAAACTCCCAAGCCGTTGAACAGACGCAAGATAGCGTTCCCAATTCACCAGTGAAACGTCCAATCTCATCTGTTCTGCCAGATCAAAATGAATCACAAGCTGACTCATCGGAGAAAAATATTTATTCGCCAATGAAGACCAGAAGACAGACGTATGAGGACCTGCTGGACAGGAATGGCAAGGATCAGGGTGAAAAACCTAGCAAACAGGCGCAGTTTGAGAGAAGAGGCATTTCTTCGGATAATCTTTTGTCCAAGGATCGCTCTATCGCTTCTCTTGGATATCAAGAAAGAGACCATGTCGAAAAAACTAGGGAAGCATCGTCGGAGGATTCTCTGGCGCATAGGATAGGTCAGGAGTATTCCAAAGAAACGTTCAAACAGCTTCAGGATAAGTTTAAGTACCATGAAATTCCTACTGAAACGTACGCAGACTTCAAAAGACGCACAAGAGGCAATGTTCAGAGCATAATTGGAAGGCAACAGGAACGACTAAAAGCGAATAACATCGCGCCGGATGCTCGTGACAAAAGTCCCAAGGATCCTACGTCAAAAACAGACGAAGCGTCAAAGTCAGTAAGTTCGACTCCCGCTAAGATGGAAACAGATTCGACTTCGGGAAGCAAGAACGAAGTGGTACGAGTCCATGGAGGTACAGTTAGGTCTGTACTGAAGAAACAACAGGGAATAGATCACCCTAGTGATCAGGACTCGGATACAAATTCATCCATAAGGCGACCAAAGAGAAGGATCTTCCACGAACCGTCACAAGAGACGATGGACTTGCTGACTGAGCTAAGAAAGGTGAAAAGTTTGCTAAAGACTCCGTCATGGGAGAAAGAGGATCTTGAACTGGATAAAAAACCAGTTCGACAGCCTAAGCGTATTCTGCTGACTGACAAGGAATTCTGTCTGTCTGTTGAACGGGAAAATAGCATTCGCCGTCCATCGAGGGTGATCAATTCCCTAGAAAGAACAGAGGAAGGACAGCTTGATAGGAAGCAAGAGGAAGATGGGCAAAAAGAGAAGGAGAAAGAGGAAGAAACGAAGGAGTCCGATGGAGGAATTCCTGGCCCGGCTCTGTTTGAGAAGAAGTGTTTGTCGTTGGACTATGCCGACGAGGAGAAACCACAGAAACCAGAAGCTAGAGCTATTTCTTTGGCTTCTGCCAGGAATTTGCCTTCGGAGGTTGAGGAAGCGGTCGATTACTCGAATGTAGCGTTGATATGCGACTCCAAAAGCTATTCCTCCGATGTTTTCAACACTCCATCCGATGAAACTAACGAGAAAGAGCGCGGTAGCGACTCGGAGAAAAACGTTCCGAAGAATATGAGCCAGAATCACTGCGCTGAAGTCGATATCGCTATTCCTATCGATCAGAAGGCAAGCAGTCCGAAGGGTAGGGTTCAGATTCAGGGTAGGACTAGCGATCTTTACGAGATCATATCCCCGAGATCAACGCCATTCCGAGTAAAAAAGCGACTCGGCAAGATCTCTGTCGAGGAGACGGTCAAGCCGGAGAGTTTCACCCTAGGTTCTAAGGTCGACTGCCGATCCACCGTTGCCCAGAAACGGACCAAGTGCTTCCCTTTATAACGCACGCCGACCTGCCAGTGGGCGAAACGCTCTCTGACGACGTCCTGTGTTTGGCGTTCACTCTGAACGAAATTCGGGCCGAGAATAATGGCAAATCTGTTGGTCTCGTTTAACTCTTCTGATAAACATGGATAGTGAGATCGATCTTGGAGATTTGGAGAATTGTAATATGGATGGTTGTAGACTGCTTCCGAATCCATCTTTATTTCTCGAGTACCGTTTTTTCGCTGTTTAAACAAATCTCTCTTTTCTTTCAACAGTGATCATAATAACAATAAGTTGTTCCAATAAGATTGAAAGATGATTATCTATGAGGAATTTCTGAATTCTGACAAGTGCTTCTGGTTATTGATCGTTAAATACAGCGATTCCGCCGCGGTTGTTAAGAATAAATTTAATTTGATAAATAACAAATGTGTTATAAAAAATTAAACGACGAGTATCAGGAGGGTTAACATGGCCTGGTGTACTGCCACGCCCTTATCTCGCTCTCAATTTCTATCAGGGCGAAAATAGCAATCAACGTTCGCAGTTGTTCTTGGGGATAATCATACGAACTTAAATTCAACTCTCGTTTCTTTTTTCTTCTTTCTTTTATCGACAAACACGATCAAAAAGTACATAAAAGCAGGACGATAATATTTCCTAGGAAACTATCGAGAAGAACTTATCTACATTTTTGATTCTCAATAAAGTTATGATTTTCGGAACGTCCATTTTCTCCAAGATGCAAGCGATTAGAGATGGAGAGAATTTCCTTAAGGCTCGAGAGTCGTCAGTGCTTCACACTTACGCAGATAATATTCTAAAAACGCATCCCGACCACTTTTTACCCGACGTTTCGCGATAGGAAACGGCTCGAAGAAGCTCGACAGATCGACGCGAAATTTTCCACGCAGTGTATTATATCCGAACATCCGACAACGACGAAAAAACGGTGTCGCGCGCACACTTCCGCCTGTCGAGCAGTGCCTTGTTCGTGGATATATTTATTTAGACAAAAATGAGAAAAAACAAAAAAACGAAGAAAAGATTAAGCGAAAGAATTACGAAGAATCCTATCGAACGATAATTAAGTAAAAATGAAGAAAAAAAGAGAAAAAAAAATCACAAAAAAAAAATATATATAATATATAATATATATTCCGACTGCGGGCCGGATTTTCTGAATGGGTCCATGGAGTTGTGCTTTCGATTACGCGCATCACGAATGTTCTTCGACGAATTTTTGAGAAAAAGGAAACTTTCGCCAAGCTTCCGAAATTATATGCGAAAGCAGAATGACATAGAAACGCGAATTTGTACTCTTTTCGAAAATCTATTTGGATCAAAAACTTCGTTCAAGTTAGTTATGCTGCTTGAATTCGACGGATCGGTAATAAGACTTTAAGTTTGAATTCGTACAAGTCGAGTTACTTAACTTTCCATTCGATAATTTCTCTTTAGGTGAATATTTCTAATGAAAAGTAGAGGAGGGAGCAGTTGCGTACGTAAATGAAACGTTAATTATATAATTATAAACATAATTTGTAAAATCCATAAGTATAATTGTAAACGTAATTTGTAATCTATCCTGTGATGTATATCGTATAACGTAAGGCAAAATCACCTCAATGGAGATTAAAGCTGTCCTAGTAAGAAGAAAGTAAATTGCGTAAAATCCTCGCGTCCGCGAGCAAACTTCGATTTACTCGAATTTGAATTGTTTGAACGTGGGTAACTCGGCTAATCTGAACGAAGTTAAAGGGGACGATCGTGAACAGAAGAGACTAGGGAATCTCGCGAGAGAGTGCAACTCCCACGCTTGCCAAGCCTATTCCCTGTTCGGCGAAGCGCGTGACGTTTTAACGACGTAAAGAAAAACGTAATATATTATATTGTATCGGAGAATAACAGATTGTTACGTTCCTCTTATAATTTTCTAGAGGTAGATAGGATCGATAAACGACACTCAATGGAATAATACGGAAAGTAAAGAATAAATGTAGATATATAAATATAAATATATATATATATATACACACAGGCAAAAAATACAATGACACGTAAGGAAAAAAAAAAAAGAAAAAGTGGTACATACTATCGTTACTCCGATGGAATATTTGTACGTATTCTATATACTATATATATATATTATATATATGACTATTAGAGACTAAAGCGAGTTGGTATATATGTATATATATACTTGCCACGTGGTGTATACGCGTATGTATATATAAATATATATATAGAAGCGTATGTGTACCTAAATAGGTGTACTTGTACGGATCCTATAGTTGACGAAATGTGCCAAACAAAGATACGATTTATTGTATGTTATGGAGTTACTTTTATATACATATATTTATACAGAGGGTTTACGTAAAGTATATAAAACCCCGAATTGAAGATTCTTAACGTATTCTAAGTGTAGAGAAACTCTGTCAATGTGGTACGCGGCGTGAAGTACGTCGCGCCCTTTTGTTTAACCGATGTACAGGATGGTCCACTTATTACGATCCTTTCAAATATCTCTTTTATATTTAAGGAGAGAGAAAGGAGAAATATCCATAATGCCGATGACACCAATAGGCTGAAAAGTTATTTGAAATATAATTTACGAAAGAAACGATCTATCGCAATTAAATATTCAATCGATTCAATTGGCATATAGAAATTCTGAAATGCCACGTTTGCAATTCAATGTGAAATTTTGAGCGATCAACGCTATACGATTATATTAATACCGAATAATTAATTTATTTACGTTGATCGTTGACCATTGCTTTTCTCATCCAAAAAACTGCAACCATCGATAACAAAAGATAACAGTGTCTTTTTTGATAAACCGATAAAATTCTAGCTACAGAGTATCAACCGCGAGAAAGCTCGAATTATAGCGAATTTTAATCGACGAGTGAACTCGCGTGAACCTGAGTTCATCTCGCGAGACATTTGCCTTCGTAAAGTTGTAAAAATCGTCGTCCTTCGCCGTCTATCTTCTTCGTTATCGAAAACGGAGTATACTTGAAGCGATCGTGGTTTATGGATTATCCTCCATATATATGCGTATATATAATAAACGAATGTGTATGTGAGTAGAATAATAAGAGAGCAGAAAATTCGCGCAGTGTCGGTAGAACAGATATTAATCGAGCTCAAACATCGTCTTCGATTCGAGGAATTATAGATTTTGAAGAAAACGCTCTGTATCGTTACGTGAGCGCGGACGCATCCACACGATCGTAGGTGTTTAAACGCGCGTGTAACAAGTACACGCGAATTGTCCATTGCACAGGTGAAGGTGCTCGTGCAGATTACGTGTACACGTTCGTGTACCTATACGAGCGGATATCGTATATGGTACTTACACGTACACGCATTCTCATCGACTATAATTTTATTTCAAAATCACTATCCACCCGTGGTACTCGTTGTTTCTCCGCCAGTTTACCCCTTTTTCTTTCGACGTACTAAAATTTAGAAAATCATAGAAACTTGCTATTTTAACGTCTCTGCGATAATCGTCGGATCGATTAAGGAATCTTTTCCTGAAATTATTACTTTTTATCGTAAGATCGTGGTAACTTAGCTTCTTTGATTATTCTCCGACTTTTGAGAATAATTCGTGAAATAATCGGATAATATAGTTTCTTCTCTGTTTGCTCGGTCATTTTTCTTTTTAATTATAGAAATTTAATTATAAAAATTCGGTCATTTTGCGCGAAGAAACTTAATTCGTTATCAGAGTTAAGATTTTTCTTATCTGATACGACAGTAAAGTGTATCGTTGATCGATTCGTACGAATCTGTTAGAATTAAAAGCAACGAGTACCTACTTGCTCGTATGAAACATAATTCACGATTTTCTTGTTCGGTAAACCCCGTGCAATGCGCATCGTTTACGTTCGACAAAGTGCAATCAAAAAACATGGTGAGGCAGGGTTCGCGTTCTAATTCGGGGCATAAATCGTCCAGACTCGTTCTTAACTTGGAAAAAGTGAGAGGAACATCACAACAGCTATCCGTCCATCTTATCGGCTGTCCATGCTCTTCGTCTGTGTGTGTACCGCTAGAAACGCGTGCTTCTCGTCTACGTATATAGTTGTCTATGTAGAACATCCTTTGCTTTGCCATAACAAGACCGGATGAAATTGAGAATGATAATCGAAGAAAAGTTATTTTCATTTATAAGAAAGACTTGAATAGATGCTGCACTGTTTAAGAGAAATTTAAGGATCACGTAATGTAGCAGAAGAATATAAATTTGGAAGAATATCAAGGAAATCTAGAAACAGAGTATTCTGCTAATAATTACGAAGAAAAGAATTTTTTTTAACAAAGTAAAAAAAAAATCTTCAAAAACTGATAGACGAAAATTACTTTTCAAATACTTTCGTTCGATGTACTCGGAAACTAACTAAAAATCATCGAACAAAGTTTCATCGACTCTTTCGGGTCTTGAAATTTGATTTTCAAAATGAAAAGTTTCCATACTTCTGGTGCTGAAAATTCAGAGAAAAGATTATTTAGAATTAGCAAATAAAAAGAATATTCCTTAAGGATAATCTATGTCAGGCACGGAGGACCAGAAATGAAAATGAATTTTGCCTCAATGGACGACAAATCGAATCGTAGATATTCGGAATAAAAGCAACGCAAGGTAGATGAAAAGCACGCAGATCCGTTCTAAAGTATTAAAAGACACAGATCAAAGATTCGCGAGGAGTAGAGATCGTTGTATTCGGGTTTTAAACTAAGTACGTTTCTTTCTCGCGGGCGAGATTTTAGCGGCCGAGAACGAAACCCTAAACACGTCCATTCGTCACGGTCGCATGCATGAACTTTTAAAGTTTTATTGAAGAAGAATTTATGGGCCGTATTAGAAAGTTAGCCGTACGATTTTCTTAATCCCGCTGGAAATTTTCGCGCTCTAATGAATTTTAACGATTTTACGCCCCAATCAATCGGAGATTGTTTTTATTCGATTATTCTATCACATTTTACTGGAGATTTTATCGAGCTTCGTTGCTACGAAAAAATAACGAAGATTCTTTTAAAAAAGAAAGGATTTCTTTTTTCTTTTTTTTTTTTTTTCTTTTGTTCGTTACTCCTGACGAATTTTTTCTATCGTTGTTTGGCCGAATGGTTGCTAATGTTTTAATATTTCAAGGGAAAGTGGAATACCGAAGTGTGGTATTATAAAAACGGGAAAGATTTTGATATCGAATGATTGGATAGTTGTTGTTACACTAAAATATATAGTATATTTTATTTGTTGTAAAAGAAAGATAATATATGAATGCACATGTGAGACAACGCAGATGCTTTTGAAACATAAACGTACGAATACTTGGACTAATCGACAATATGATGCAAATGACCTAACGTTTAATGTTTCTTTCAAGCTCGTTGAAAGCATGTACAGATTTATTAGATTTTTTAAATGTTGAATGTTTATGTTGTCCAATTGAAAATGTATTCTAAGCGAACGAATCTCTTGCAAGATGTACTAAACTTGAAGATACGTATCGTTCGAGCTTCGAGTATTTAAATTACGCGCGCAATTCACAAGCCGAATCTCGGAACTTTGGACGCGTATGTCTTTCAGACGATGATAGTTCTTTTTTTTTTTTCGTGTGCGATTTTTGGCAATAAAATTAAACGTCTCGTTTTACGTGTATGGCAAGGTGCAAAAATCCCTATTTCTATGGTAAATGCCAAAGAATTAAAAAATACGGAAACAAGAGAGAAATGCGGTAAAACAGAGGAACGACGTATCTCTGCGTTTTTTCTTTTTCTTAAAAGGGACATTATTTTTCTTCGAGTAGCGGGAAACATCTGATTGCAATTCGTATATATGAGAAAATACATTTTTGACATTCTACTGCTCTGTTCGAGTCAATAGAATCTTCATCTAAATATTTTTTCCTTCGTCTTCTTTTTTCTTTTTTTTTTTTAAGATATCATACATCGCTTAAATAAAGTTAAATTAAAAAACACTTAATCCCGCTCTGTAAGCGTCGTTCCTCTTATTGTTAATTAACAAACACTTTGATTATAATTTTCGAAAAATGACGAACGAAGCAAGAATATTTGTAAAAGTTCTACTAATCAAAAATGAATTTCATAAATCTGACTGTCACCACACGACGAATGCATAAATTTTCTAATCTGCTAATCTGGTTAACCGCTTACGACGAAATGAAAATTTGTAATGCGGGTTCGTCACAAAAGTGAAGAGAAATTAATTTTTATTAGATATAATTATCAATCAGATTCGAGTGAATTTGATTTTAATAAGAGTATTGGTATTTTTGCATTGTTAATATCACGTAATTATAATATATAATATAGCGATACACGTAAAATGAGATTGCAACGCGAAATAGAAAGAAAAAGAACGACGTTGTCGCGAATCGAGTGACAGGATGAATTTTTTAAAGCACAAGACGTTAAAGCGTTCAAGAACTCATTTTCACCAAGTTTGTCATATTTGCAATTTCTCCCTTCCGTGCATCGTTTTGCCCGAAAAAGTACGAGATGCCATGAAAAAACGTTGAGAACGAGTTCTAAATGCAATCCATTTATCGAACTGACATTAAATGGCGAGCGAATGAGCGACGTTTTGTAAATTGTGTGATAAGTGATTTAAATAAAAACACGATGTGGTACATTTTGTGTAACATTGGTACATTGTTGTAAATAATAAATAGATCGTATGTTGTATTGCGGCTATTCCGTTTATCCCCGCCCCCTTGTTAAAATCCACAGTCTAATCGTGATTCTACTTTTAATAATTTACAATGTAATGACATACATATCGCGATATTTCAATGAAAAACTCACGTTACAAAATACATTTTATAAAATATCTTACAGTTGTGGTAGAATGTGCCAGCTTCTGTAAAATCATATTTTTCTAATAGCTTACAAAATAGTTTTTCTTGAAGAATGAAAAAACATTTAGAAGTTTAATTGAATATTAGAGATAAATTTCGAATTTCGAGATTCAGAACATTGTTATAAAGTTCCTCCATGCCACTTCTCATTAAAGGATTGGGATGAGTCATTCTAGGATCGCTGGACAGGCCATTAGATGATTAAACGGTTGATTACCTTTAAATAAACGTTTATTGAAATCTTTAGTAATGTACAAGATAGATAAATTATATAAATCATATAATTCTATTACTAATATTGATATAACACAATTCAATAACGCTGCGTGTCTTATAATATTGTTATAAAGTAATAATTTCGATTCTATTCCTAGTTCTATTTAAAAATAATTGATATATGCAAAAATAACATACTTCCTAACCTCTAACTTCACAGAAAAGGGAACTAACAAGATCTATGGCTAACGAATGGCGTGCTTTGAACAGCGTGCAGATGTTCTCATTGCTAGATCGTCCACGAGTTGCGAGCGGTGATCCTTCCTACGATTCAAATTCCCGAATACCGGATCTATAATTTCGACTTGTTTCTACTTGCTCAATGGCAAAAAGAAATAAAATTAAGGAATTAATAGAATATTTAACTATTAATAAGAATTTAAAATCTTATATTCAGTAATAAAGGACGTTAGACTGATACAACTGTCAGAAATCTTATATGCTATGAAATGTACTAATATAACACAATGGTAACGCTAAGAATTAATTGATAACTCAATGGAAATAGTAACGCACAAGAAATTACGTAATGAAAAAATAAAGCCGCGAAGTCCAATGATACAGACCCTTTTATATCCTGATTTTTGCCGTAGCGGAGAGAGTGACCTATGTACAGGCGTAACTTTCCTTTTACTGATATCAGGGGTAACAACAGACCTCGCATTTGCATACCTTCAGGAGTCAAACACAGAACAACGATAGATCGGCATCACAAATATCACATCTATTTCGTACATTGCTGGTGACGTAATTACTGGCGTGTCGTCTGTGATGATTCCTATATTCACCGTAGGAAATCGCAGAGGATGTAAGAAACATCCTGAATTTTTGACAGGTCGGTATTTCATAACCTAAGACGCAAAGTTCCATTTAATGTAACGATTATGCGGCAAACTGTTTTTCTAATCCACAACCAGCAGCATTGCTGCAGACTAAACCAGAGAGGAAATAAGAGTTCTCACGCCTATGACTCTGGTTGTTCTTAGACTAGTACTGCACCATGCGGTCAAGTGCTGAAGTCAACTCAAGCTAGCATTTACAAGAACCTATAAAATTAGGGATCTGTCTTGTTTGATTGCACACTAGCATAGACAAGAACCTAAAGAGTTCCACGCCTACAAGAACCTATTTAACTATATTGTTCTAAGGAAAAGTTCATATCTGCTTTTCTATCCGAAATAGACAAGTATAACTAGACAAGAGAATGATAAAATCGCCTAATAATGATTAATAATGATGTTAGTAAAAATATAATTCTAAAAAAGTTAAAAATAAAAAAATGTAACTAAATGAAGGTAAAAATAAAAAAGTAGGGAAAGTATCTAACTTTAAACTTAAATACATAGGTTCTTGTATATCCTAACTTTAATTGACCTCTGCACTTCACCACATGGTATACTGTGAGACAATTAGAACTATGGGCATGAGCACTCTTTTTTCATCTCTGACTGGACAAAACAATAGGGAACACAAGACCATAATTTTGTGTCTCTTAAAGCACTTAAAGCTCTTAAATAGAATTGTTTGTGAATAAACAATGTGTACCTTCTTATAAAGTGTTATAAAAATTATAAAAAATTCATTTCATTACTTCCATCATGTGTTACTTTGTTGAAATTGTTTTGAGTATTCAAAATCAGCGCTCTATGTATGCTGGACAATACAAGAAACTTCCCATCCTTAAATCTAGAAATATCACCACCGCAGGAGTTCCTAAACCTGTAAATACGACCGTGCCTTCGATGCTTTCGCCGAAGGGTGGCGTTAAATACAAAATTCTAATCCTAGTCTGGACACTCGCTAGGGAAACTGTCTGATAATTGAGTCGTGTCTAATCGCAAAATATCAACCTTGAAAGGTCAATATAGTTCGCGTTCTTGCGAGACAGAAATAAGCAGAGTGTCTCTGTCTCTGTCTGAGATATTCATAGAACTGGAATCTTCTTGTCTTTCATGTTGATTTTTCACAACTAGTCACGACTCAATTTTTGGACAGTTTTCCTTAGGCTTTGGGTTTCGGTATATCGGTATCGAAATTTGCTTATATGATGGTATATACGAGTATGATACAAATGCACATTTTCCTCTCGCCGTGCGTACGGACGTTTC
Source organism: Bombus impatiens (assembly GCF_000188095.3). NCBI lineage: Eukaryota > Metazoa > Arthropoda > Insecta > Hymenoptera > Apidae > Bombus > Bombus impatiens. The sequence goes on from NT_176470.1 coordinate 461,998, forward strand.
TCCCACCAAAAACATCGAAGGAAGAAATGTGCGTATAGTACGACCATTTGACCGCTAGAGGTGGCAATTTGCGGAATGTACTTTTGGCTGAATTTCTTTCACGCTCATCGGCGACCTCCCTACTCACCTCTCTGGTTCCATAAATAATAATAAGATGTTAGACTTGTGTCATACGTCGTCTATGATTTAATATCTGATGTTTCAGTGTAATAATTCATAAATATATAAATATTATTATTTAGACAGAATTGAAATCATGACTTCTACTAAAGATGATGAAGATTTTTGGTACAGTAGCGAGAAACGATCTTTCTGTTTCGAAAATAACGAGGTTGAGTTCACAAAATTGCCATTGATAGTAATTTTTTGTCACTTTAACCAACTATTAATGATATTAAATAACAGGTAGATCAATTGTTTGGAGTATCAAAGACCGATACAGATAAATTATGGGCTGGTATCTCCAACACGTCGATTGCGGACGGATCTTTAAAATCTACTAATGATTATCAACCACTTAAGCCTATGTTATCTATTATCTCAGAAAAAACACTTTCTTGCAGTACGTCAGTAAAATCACACATTAATCAATTCTTGGTGCAGTTGCTTGAATTTTCATTATTTCCATTAACTGATAGGTTTGATACAAAAACAAAGATATATATTATATGAGCACCTTTCACGTTTCATAGTTTTAGCTACGGATAAATTGCAAAATCTTCATCCAGAAACAACAGGTCTACAACCAGATATTACTCTTAGAAAAATTTTACTTGGCCAACCATATTCTTTGGAACAATATAAATCGCTTGTCAGTAAAACTACCTTATTAGATGCAGCGATAATAAGTGGTGATGGAAATGCAATTTTAATAGTAATTTTTGGTTTCTACAATTTCCATAGTACCTTAAAATATTTTACATATTCTAAATAAAATAAATGTTGTAGATTATTTTATTCCTTACAAAAACTCTTAAACGGTCTTTAGTTCAGAGAATATTAGCAGAAAGGCCAGATGCTGTCAATGTTTATATAAGATATCTCTCCATAAGAATGCAAATAAATGAAATTATAGACATTTTAACGTATGTATTGCACTATGTATATTGCTATATTATTTTCTACATTTCTAATTAATTTGTCATTTTTACAGAATGCTAGGACAACCAATGGATGCAGCTGTAAGTTTTGATATAACAAAATTTTTAACTCTGCAAAATCACAGTAAACTCGTCCTATTTTAGATGAAAACTTTACACATTATCATAAAAAATACTCGAGATCCTGATAGATTACTAAACAAACTTCGAAATAGTTATAAAACACAATTTTCAACTTTAACTGATTGTAAAGAAGCTTTATTTGTCCAATCCTACATAAAGTTACTTGGTAACTATCTTTCTAGTATAATTTCAAGAATTTTGATAAATTATATATTAAGTAGATATCTTTTAATACTATTAGAATGGCAAATGGTAGCAAAAGTAATCGATGGAAATGAAGATATTGAACTAAATTCATCAGTTCTTGACTGTCTAAAACACGCGTGTAAAGGTCACTGGGATTTGCCAGAGGGTAAATTAATGTCTCCTACAATTTTATCTCAACAGCATGATGTGTCTCCTAGACAGTATCAAAAGGTTGTATTAGAAGTTAAAGCAGCAGCTAAAGAGTGGGATGATGTTGATCGATTACTTGTGACAAAGGCATGTTTTATATTAAAATTTTGTAAATTAATAATAATTAATGACATAAAAAAGTGGATAATGAAGACCATTGTTAATTTGTAAATACTAGGGATGGCTAGGAAGCAAAAAATTGCAAATTCATCTTCCTATCGAAGATGTACTAAAGATATTGCATAAAAATAGTGCACCTTTCGAGGTTCTTGAAAAATACTTAAAATATGTCGATAATATAGAGAGGCGATTGGAATTGTCAAAAAATATGCATTGTTTTAGAATAGCAATTGATGTAAGTGTACAATTATTCGAATATTGGCACTAAGAAAAACTGACGTATTATGAATTTTATATCTTTTTCATAGATACTTGTACAACAAGCAGATCGTACGGCATTAATGGAATATAAAACAAAATTACAACCTCAATCCGAAGAATATTTTTACGCGGAAAGCGCGTTACGATTGCCATCGGTTAAGTGGAAAAGCTAAAACTAATTTTATTTATATTATACTGTATTTAAATATTTATTACCCGAAAAACGTAACTATACATTTCCACAATTAATTTTTACTAATTTCCTTATAAAGTATATTTATATATAAATTACAGCGACTACAAAAAATATTTGTATATCAGTGTATTTATTGCAGAATTATATACCAATTAATCAAGTCCAAGTATATTAAATATCATTTGGTAATACTTCCGTATGACTAAAAATTTAGTACTGCGAAAATAAAATGTAGAATCTGATAAAAAAAACTAAGATAACTGTACCAAATTATGCATATAAATACTATTTAAATATTTATATATTTATAGGATACATGTAGTTGTAGTCAGTGATACCTGCTAAAACCTGCCTTATCAGTGGATGTGATGATAAACAATAAATAAAAAAAGAAAAATGTGACTACAAATACTTTTTATAACCAGCGTATTTCGTTTATGTCGTTTCAAATATTCTCGAAGAATATTGAAGATAAAAATATCAATCCTGTATGATCGAACGATAGCAAAATTCATGATAATTGCCCGCTCAACGCTTTTGTCCAAGAAGACTGCTATGATTGGCGAGTTGCAAAGATTAGCTTCGCGATATGGCACACACCTTGTGAGTCAGGATTAAACGTTTTATCTACTCTCTGTTAACGGATATCGTGAATTCTTCGATTTTGAACGTATCTCGGAGCAACGAACTCGCCTGCCGGCGACTGAAATCTCTGGATCGCGGTTATATTCGTTTGTTAATTTCCATTGACACACGCATGAAATTTTTGTTGCTACGCGGTCGATTCGACGGAATAGCTGAATCGGATACGCGGTAAAAATAAATACGTACAGTAAAAAGCGCAAAAGAAGGATCACCGTGATAATCGTGCTTATTTTTCGGATGAAATTCAGTGCAGTACACGTGCATCATCCAATCGTTGCCGAAGGAACCGTTAGAAGTTTCAGTCGTGTGCGCGTTTGAACGATCTAGTATACATTTGTCATCTACGTGCGAAGAACCACTCCCGATTGGTGTTACGGTGTTTCCGCGATACTCGGTAAGTTATTATACTATTCCAGCATCTTAATGGTCGAAAAAAGGATAAAGATATTAAAATTTAATTACATTTCTATGCTTTGAATCGGTTGCTACTGTTACATCTTGCAAAAATATGCGTAGCACAAAGTCGTGGCATGTCGAAGAAAGAGCCCCGAATATGTCGACGGTCAGTGTTTCGAGCCAAAAAAGTGAATGGAATGTTATTCCTTTTAAGTCTGCTTCGAGATCAATCGTATAAATAATATCAGTGATCGTTTTTCGATCGTCTAATGAATTTGTTATATTAGATCACTGTGTTCACCACTGGGCTTTTAGAACTTGATTCTTTCTTTATGTATTATATCTGTTTTGCATTGTATCAGTATAATGATAATGTACAGTTTCGCTAACTTACAATCTGTTTCATGTTTTTTCCCTATCTGTTGAATCGTTATGTTTTAGTTACCGTTAAAAGAAGAGTACCAATATGGCTGTTAATGTTTATGCAACAAATGTGACAACTGAAAACCTGAGTCGACATGATATGTTGGCATGGGTAAATGACTGTCTGCAGTCATCGTTTACCAAGATCGAAGAGTTATGTACTGGAGCTGTTTATTGTCAATTCATGGATATGCTTTTCCCTGGAAGCGTTCCATTGAAGAGGGTCAAGTTCAAGACTAACCTCGAGCATGAATACATACAGAATTTCAAAATTTTGCAAGGTGGTTTCAAAAAGATGAATGTAGATAAGGTAAGTAATACAAAGTTATATGAAGTTTATGCAATGAGAATCCTAGGTAAAAGATTTTTAATGTTTTTGAGAATTCTTTTAAGATTCAAAAGTTGAAATGTTTTAACATTTAGTATTCTGTGTGACATTAATTTTGATCAGAAAATGTGGGATTGACAATAATACTATCAAAACGAAAAGCATTATTTACAATTATAAGATTTTACTTGTTAGGAAACTTAGAAAATATAATAGTTTAATGTAGATAATGAAATAAGACATTAGTGTCAAGGTAAGCTGAAGTAATGAAACAAGATATTCTGACAATAGATGGAATTATGTTGCTTCATTGAAAAGTGTTGTACAAAGTGCCAATAAACATAAAACTATAATTCAATTGTTATGAAAATGGTTCAGGTAATACCAGTGGACAAATTGGTAAAAGGCCGCTTTCAAGATAATTTTGAATTTCTACAATGGTTCAAGAAGTTCTTTGATGCAAATTATGATGGCCGTGATTACGATGCTTATGAAGCTCGTGGTTGTACACCATTGGGTTCTGGTGTTGATGGAACCCATAATTTGTCAAATCCTCAACTGGTACCTTTACCACCTCAATCAAAGCAGATGCAAATGCAACAAAAGCATACGCAGCAACGTAACATTGCCCCTCGTCAACAGGGTACAGCAATATGGTGTCAATTTAATAGTATTGCTTTTTGCATGTCATATATTTTTACCTATATTATTTAAAAAATTGTCTAATTAAATGCTACATCAAATTTTATTACGATTATATGTAATTGCATTTATAAAGTATAGTTGAAGGCACCATTTGCTTTTGCAGTTTTAATCACATGCAAGTGTACAGTTAAATGGATTGAAATTATTTTGTAGCACAATATCTTTTTATTATTTATCCATTTTATATGTAAGCAGATATCTATTTCTCCATTATATTTAGTTTTACAATAGTAAGATATTGCACATGCTTTAATTATGAGTAGCTTGTTATTCATGATCATCAACATATGAATAAAATTTCTAAGACAGTTATTTACTACAGTAGTAGAATGGTATCATGACTGTTATTTTTAACAGTCTATAAATACACTCAAGTGGGGGGTAACAGATTGTCTTAGGAGAATAGAATAGACTGGACTTTCTTTAATCTTCATACTGTATCTAGGGAACACAATCTCTGTTGATGTATAACAAGTGATACACAATTTATAATTTGATTAAAATCTGTTAAATATAACATATAATTTTTAATTTTATATATAATTTAATATCAGGCCTTTCTATTGATAAATTTACAGTTTAAAAATAAAGTTCTAATAATCCTTGTATTCCCCTTATTTATTTTATTATATTTTGTTATTTTAACTTTTTTATTTCATGTTTTAAGTTTTCATATATAGAAATTATTAATATCGTCAAAACATTTTTCTTATGTTAATTTTTTTGTTAATTTATTATTTTGTTCCACATGCTTTTGCAATCATTTGCAGATTGTTCCAATTGATAAACTGGTGAAAGGCAGGTTCCAAGACAACTTTGAATTTTTACAATGGTTCAAGAAATTTTTCGATGCAAACTACTCCAGAACAGAGCCATACGATGCACTTGCTATGAGAGGAGGAGAAGCCATGGGTAGTGGTGGAAATAATGCACCGCATGGCACTAATGCAAAACGCACCACACCACGTGATGTAAATTCGACTAAACCGGCCGCTCGTATTGGTACATTATTTCACAACTTTTTTCTTTTGTATCATTTGAAGTTGCGTTGTTAAAAATAACGCGAACATTTGCCAAAAATAATTTATTTTTAAGAATAATGAGAAAATTAACATATTGATTCCCTTCTAATTTACAATCAACATGGCCTGGTTTTGCTTAATTGAAAATAACAATTAAAAAATATATATAATTGCCAAAAGATACGATATATAGTCAAATATTTACTTATTTTTTTGTATACGAATATTTTCATAATTCAAATTGCAAACATGAAAAGACAATGGGCTTGTGTGTCCTAATAACACGAGAAAAATATTTCGCTTCAGGTGAGGATCCTTCGCCTCCTGTACCTACAGCTAACGTCAAGTCTAGTAATTATTTTTTTTTTGTCTTCAATATTTTTATGCTCGTTTCTTTTATTTCTTTAGGTTTTGGAGGGTTTAAAAAAGGGTATCTTACCCAACAAACTTGTTTTAGAATTCTGACGTTTCTTGGGAGTAGTTTAAGAAGTAGTTTAAATTTAATAAAAAAAAAAAAGGGAAGATTTATAATTTTGGTTGTCCATCCTTCATTTAACTGTTTAAGAAATCATGTAGATATTGCTTTATTTATTTGCTAATCATAAATACTGTGAATAATCATCTTAATGCATGCTCTTTATCTTGTTTTATTGTACAGTTCACTGTATAGATTATGCTTCTATTATTTATATTTAGTATAGTTACACTGCTTGTTGTAAGGACATCCACACAGTATTATTTTAATATTAAAGTAGATTTGTTATTAAGTGTATATAATTCTTTTGTGATTCATAATATCTTTGTAAATACGATGAATGTCATGTTGCATCTGTAGAGATTATTATGAATAAAAACGACAAGTGACTTAAAAAATAATGTATCAATTTTCGCATCTAGTTAACAAAGCTCCGGCTCATCGTCCGCAAGCGAAAACAGGCGTGGGAAATCGTGTCGAATCTGGAAAAGTTGAAGAACTTAGTGCCCAGGTATGCGGCAAACCATAAATATTATAATTCATATATTATATAATATTTAATATACTTCTATTATATATAATATATTATATATTATTATTTATAATCATAATACTATTTATAATAATTTCTCATAGTTGATGGAATTAAAAATGTCGTTGGATGGGCTGGAGAAAGAAAGAGATTTCTACTTCGGGAAATTACGTGATATCGAAGTTATGTGCCAAGATTGTGATAACGGAGATCCTCCCCCAATAGTACAGAAAATCTTAGAAGTCCTTTATGCAACAGAGGTATACTTCATACTTCAATGACACATATACATATAACTGATATCATGTTATAAAATTACATTATGTTACGTTGTTGCTATTTCTTTGATTATGCAGGAAGGGTTTGCACCACCGGAAGAACTGGAAGGAGACGGTCTTGCGCCAGATGACGAAGAAGAATATTAACTTCACTTTTTTTTGTACAATCACTATAAAAAGTACGACAGCAAATTGTCCAAGTGCGTTTCAGTTTATTATCTATTTGTGAGCCAGTATCAGTACCCTTCGCATAATTGATAAGCTACTTTGTATAGCTATTTAAGCATTTCCGCCTTTTCATTTTCGTTACAAACGTTTTCACCGAGAGTTCATTAAAAGATTTGCACGTATAATTAGGGTAGGAAAGTACATTAAATAAATGCACTTGAATAACTTGTACTCTACGACAAGTAATTATTAAGGGTCAAAGAAAAGAAAAAACAGAATTAGCAGTTCATCTATTGTCATAGTTCTTTATCGTAATAAAAATAACGGTAGAGCTTTGAACATCGATAAGTCTTAAAATATGAAGAGGAAAAAAAAGAAAATAAGGGAAAAATATTTTTGGATGCAGATACTCGACGACTATCTGAATCCAGTTTGTTATACAGTAATTTTATGTTAACTATGTTCAATAACGTGTGAGTGTTTTTGTTTGTAAATGCACTACTGTTTTTATCGATAAATAGGTGAAATCTCGTCGGTTTGTCCTTTTCGTACATTGTTGTAGTTCTTTGAAAACCGTATTTTATGAGCGCATAATCTATAGTGTAACTGTTTCAAACCTGTTTACCTTGTGCAATTGCGACACAATGCGTATGATACAATCGATTATTTGTTAACAATTGAAACCATTAATTTTTCACCGATCATAGATGTGAAATACGATATATGATATAATATGTCGAAACTGATTCTTGAAACGCATTAAATTGAATTCCCCAAATTTTATACACACCTTTCGTTTTTTCTTTTCTTTCTTTCTTGTTTTTTTTTTTTTTTTTTTAATTAATGGAAGATCATAGTTTATGCTATCATTGTATAATTTATAAACTCATAGACACGATTGCGATCTAAAATCTAAAAAAAAAAAAAAAAAAGAAAAAGAAAACTGAACGAAACACGAATAACACATGTTTCTTGAGAAATAGTATGATTACAAGTAAAAACGACGATGATATTCACTTCTGTTTCCAGCTAATTGAATTTTGGAGATGCGAACGATCGTTCGATTTGGAAATTGGATTGACTGTCTGGTTTTGCAGAAATATTTATTTCACGCGAGTAAGACACGACAATCGTTTTCGCATCTCCACGATCCGTCTTTCAGAACGAGAATGGCCTTAAAAAACCAGCGATAAACTTGAGATTACAGAGGAAATACTCGAATTATTAGAGAGCAAACGCAAAGTGTATCTCCGAGCAGTACGACATAATTGATAAACGAATTACGTTGCAAGTACGAGGAAACGCTTGGCTTCTGAGAGAAAAAATAAAAAGATAAAACACAAGCAAAAAAAAAAACAGGAATTAAAAAGAAAAGCTAATGAAGAAAATTTGTAAAATTATATGGTCAGAAAGGGATTGAGTGAGAGGAAACGAGTGAAAGGGAAAATCAAGCACGTAAGCGAAAACTATGCGAATAATTTGCTACGTGCCATGGTATGGCTGGGTAATACGTATGTCTTTTGAAGTCGTCAGGTTCAAAATCCATCGTACAGAAACGACAAATTATGCATTCGACATATTTTAGTTTTCTCTTAAGAATTAATCGAATATAAATCTTAAGATACGCGTCGATCATTGTTACTATCGTTTCTATTAGGATAATAATGCTCGTGTTAATTACATGTAACGACTATAAAAAAAGACGAAAGATACACGACGCACTTTAACTTGCGCTAAGGTTTATTGCTCTATGTGTGCGTATATAGCGAGCCATTGCGAGAATGTGCTTCAAAATTTGAAATTTTAATGGTGAGGTAATAAACGTTTAATAGGATTCAACATTGCATGGTTTCCTTTTTTTTAATCTTTGAGTACGAGGATTGAAATTTTCACATATTAAGATTTCATATTAAAGTAGAAAATATTAAAAAAATATTTCTTGATACTACTTTTCGATTGTTTATCATTTACAATATAATATGTGTCATATATTGCTTTTTTAAAAATATTTGACATCACATATATTGAGAATTTATTTGGGTCAATTTGTGATGTTTCAAATTCTACATTGTCGTATTGTTGCTGTAGTATATATATATGTATATCATAGATCTAAGTGTTTTTAATTTATTGCAGTTAATCATGCTGCTTCATTTGTTAGTATTTCAATTTTTCTTGTGCCCTTATAAGTCTGATTTTATCAATATCTATACCATTAAAATTTTAGTGTATCAGGAGAAATGGGAGTATTTTATAAGGTAGATAACGAACTACGCGTAAAAGAATTAAGAATTACGAATACGTCGATAAGTTTTTTGACATAACTTTTTATCTCTATGTTCGAAATGCTAATTTTTTTTAATTTCATCCATCGTGAAAAAATAAATTAATGTGTAATCCATATGTACAAATTTTAAAATGCCATATAATAAATGAGAATTGCAATTTTGCTAGCAAATTGCGGTTGCAACGACTGTTTCAATTGTGCTAATAAATAAAATGAAAAATATCTTTAATTATCTTTTTCTCTAAATTATTCAGAATGATACGAAGAAGCTGTGTAATCCGCAAGATTTTTTAGAAAAACCTGCATCATATAATAAATTTATTCCATAATATCTTAGTTTGTAAATCATATTTCTCTGATTCATTTTTTATTTCACTTCTTTGTCATATGCCACGCAGAAAAATATCATTTAAAAAGAAATAGATACATGTTATTCAGTGAGTCGCAGAAGTATTCGTACCCTCGCAATTATTGAATTCATACGATTGATATTCTTCAACGATATATACACTAATGCCCATCAATGAGAATACATATCTACGAATATAATTAAGCTTTTCATTAACGTATCGCTTATTGAAAAATAGCAGTTCCTTATAATATTTCAAGAGAGATTAAACGAAACATCGTGAATTCGATAATTATAAAACTACGAATACTTCTGTAATTCACTGCACAACACCATCAAATCACAAACTCCCCTCAACAAAATCCACCAAGCAATAATTCAACACAACAACAACAATAACAATTTTATTTCCATTCATCCATATTGCATCATAGTATCAAGAACGAAACGAAGTTGCCTCGTTTCTGCCGCTCAAGTCCACGGAGCAACGATCGAGAAGAACCGATCCTCTGGCGTTGCTGAACGTGCGTGATCACGAAGAAACTACGGAGATACGGTAGCGGCCAAAGATTCGCCGAGCGACGATCCTCCATCACCAGTTGTTCGAGTGAACCGTTTGCATAGACTTCGATCGCGTGTGTCGCGTTTTACGTCGTGCTGACTACGAAGACCGTCCATAGGGAATCGCCTGGTGGCGCGGAAAGGCGAAGGAAGTTCCTCAAGAGGAACCCAGCCGGTATCCGGCGTTCGATCAACGCCATCTCTAACTATACTTAGGTGAGAATGGAACGAAGGAGAGCAACGAAACAAAAACGACGAAGACGATGCTTCTTCGTTTTGGTGTTTTAAGTTTTGTTTGTTTCTCTCACGATTGGTGAATTTTTCTCACGGTTGCTCGCGACGGGAAGAGAAACAAGGTCACGTAATCTGATTTTTATGCGGTTCGCGGTTTTCGCGCCAGTCGC
>NT_176470.1:473095-540909 GCF_000188095.3 Bombus impatiens
GAGTCGATTGCCTTTCGACTCGCGTTTAAGAGGTTACCATGAACGTTTGATGGTATTTGATGTTCGATTAGATTGGTTTGGATCGAATAGGATATAGAGCTCGACGTGACCGATTCATTTATCGGAAGGCGGAGGTATTCTTTCGTGCTCCGTTTGGAAGTAATTTTTGATTGTATCTCCGTTTTCCTTACCTTTTCTTTCTTACGTTTTTGGTTTCATTCGATTGGTTGAGAACAGTTTATTCACTTCATCGGTTTGATTAGCTATCGAGTTTGTTTAGTTGGGTTTGTTGTTGATATATCACGTATTTTGTTTCGATGCATTAAGACGAACTAATTTGAACCGTTGCTTTACGATTAAAAATTGCGAGCTGCTTTCGGAATAATTCGTTTTAGTAGAATTTGTCAGAACTTGCTAGAAATGTGAATGAATTTGGGGCATTTCGATATCGATCTTCTTCATTCTATAAGTTTCAACGTTACTCACCGTAGATTTAATTATTAACATTTCTATTATTTATAAATATACCATGACACCACTTTTTTTCTTTTTCCCATTTACATCGTTATATCGTTGTTTCCTCTTATATGTCAAGCTTATCAACAAATCTCTTATTTGAGCCAAGAAGGGCTCCCTCTATGTTTATCGTCATTAACAACGAAACATATATTCTATGAGAATATCGAGCCTTGAATTATAATCAGATTTTACGAATTTGAATCTCATTTCGAAAATGGAGCGATAGATGCTCGACTACAGAATACTTCGTGGAACGATTCAAATTCAAAGAGTTTGGATAGATTTGCTAACCGTTCGATTTATTCTGCCCTCGACGACCTAAACAACAGAAAAACGAGCTTCTTCTAAGGTTCTTTTGTAGTAGTTGGTCGTGAGCAACGTGTATCGACGTGTCTAGGTGAGTCTCGTTAACATTCTTTGCGTATAATATGTCCGATTTTAGTGTATCTATTTAATCAATCTTTCAAGTATATTTAAAAATAGTCAAAATTTAATCGAGGAGCTAACGATAACGTTAAACTTGATTTTACGATACGTGCAAGTAGCATAAATACAGGTATCGTTGTAAGTCTTGGAATGTGTTTAAATGCATATAAATGGAACAATTGCTTGAAAATTATTTATTGGTTGCTTACAGAAATAACGATGATAAATTTTGAAGCATAAAGACTGTCAGAAGAATGAAATTTATCTGGAATCGAATTATGTTTATATTTATGTACATGTTTACATGACCTTGATTGCTTCTAATTACACTATTATAATTAGCAACTGATTGACATACGTTGCATTTTATTTTATCTTATTAAATTCTTATAAAATAAACGACCAAGCAATCAAGAATAGATAGAACGCGATAGAAACGTATTGCATCAGGAATAGATGAAAATATTTAATTTCATTTAAGATAATGTTAACGTTAAAATTATTTGTGGTACCTATAACGCTAAAATTTAAAATGGAATAATTTTTACCGAGAAATAACATCCTTCATGTAAGTAAAAATTTGTTGTTAATAAACACAGGTTTTTTGGCAAATAATAATTATAATACAATTCGTATCATTATTTACTAAATTATTTATAATATTATCTATTTACTGAAAGGACTATATTTATTACTAAAAATTATAATTTGCCAGAAAGTCTGTGTTTCTTAGTAAAAACTTTTCTACGCAGAAGAAAACATATTATTTATTGACAGAGATTATTATTTCGTTTTTAATTTCAGTATTGCAACCGTAAATAATTTTGGTGCTTTACCATTGTTTTATCATTAACAAAGATTATGATTTGACAGAAAAACTTTAGTAATAAAGATTTTTATTTGTAAGAAAGATATTATTTCATAATATTTATTGTTATTAATATTATATCGATAGATAACTTTATTTTCTAGCCTTTTTGTTCTGAAAAGGGAGTTGGCTCGTGGTCGTGTCCACAAAATCAATACACATATACGTAAATACAATATTTTGAAGATAATTAGAAATTATTATAAGATACTTAAAATTCTGGAGAAATATTATTACTATTATTATATATTGTTCAGTTATTTAATACACAGGGTGGTTGGTAACTGGTGGTATAAGCGGAAAGGGGGTGATTCTACGCGAAAAAAGAAGTCCAAAATATAGAATAAAAATTTTTTTTTCTTTTTTTAAATTTTTCCATCGAGACAACGATCTATAGTGAGATCCGTTAAAACGAGACGCGATAAGGTGCACGCGTACCGAGCGAAAATTCAAAGTCGATTTTCTCGAAAACAAAGTCTCGAACGAAAAATTGTTATTCTATATTTTCGACTTCTTTTTTCGCGTAGAATCACCCCCTTTCCGCTTATACCACCAGTTACCAACCACCCTGTGTATTAAATAACTGAACAATATATAATAATAGTAATAATATTTCTCCAGAATTTTAAGTATCTTATAATAATTTCTAATTATGTATAATATTTTATATATTATCTATTGAATAATAAAAATTATCCAATAACAATAAATCCAAGGTCGATATCGTATTTTTTCCCCGAAGCAGCTCGCCTTTTTCTGCTTTTTTTTATCAGTAATATAAAAAGTAATTACGTACATTTGCCAACGTATACTCGTAACGTGTATCGTATACTATATTTTTCACGACGTTTCTGTTCATTTTTATTTCACGTTTGCGCGTTTCGTTATGGGAGTTTCAGCGTTCAGTGATGGATAACGACGGGTCATGCCTTCTCGATAGCAAAATTATCGTTGCTTTCCTTTATTGTTTATTTGCTGCTGTTACGGCCTCGACAAGAAAAATTTCGAGCCACTGTCCGTGATAATGTATCGATTTCATGAAATTCGAACAGAAAGCGAATCAACCTTGAATGGTGGTTAAAAGGTGGTTAAAAGTGAATTTCCTTGGAAGCTTTGAATTCCAACGACGATCATATTACGTTGACTCGTTAAGAACTAACATTAACGCAACATTTTATTCCCATTTTTTCCAATCAATTTACGTACGTTGTTGAATTTCGTTTTTTAAATATCGTAATTACGAATGACAACGCGAAGGATTCAATTAATAAAATTCAAACTTATTTTGATTTATTACTTATTTTTGGCAATTTTGTTAAATCAATCTACACTGTTGAATTCTATATTTTGACATTGTAAAATTATACAAGCTAAATCCAAGCGTTTACGATGGTATGGCATCATTTTGGAAACACGAACATTTCTTTCGTGTGTTTCGATTTACTATCCTAATATACTTTGTTTTTCGTACCTCGGCAAGACGACCCGTAAATTATCTTTATTTCCAGCTATCGATTAGTCCTTAATCAGTTAACGTTATGTGCTTCGTAACACCTATAACATTATGAGATTTTGTACCTGCATCCCGTTAAATCTAGTCTCCAAGTTACTTCGAAGCTTATCTTATCTACATGTCACTGTACTATAGCGTTTTATCGATGTCTGTTTTGCGTTTTACCAATTTATTTTAACAACTATTAACATCTAGCATTCAATTTAATCCCTTAAGGTTTACACTCGTTCCAAAACTATATTCCACTATGAAAATTAATAAGAAAAATTCGTTCTATAAGTAAAAGTCACATAGACACTTGTTCTATGATTGAAAAACAAAAATTAGCAAAAGATTCTCTTTTTATTTGATACCGACGATCGTCGCGTTTTTCATCAGGGACATTCGACGCTCATGGGTGTTTCTGCTCTCACTAAGCGATAGGACGGGGTCATGCCTTGCTGATAGCGAATTATCACCGTTGCATTTCTTATTGTTTATTTATTACCGTTTCATTACGGTTTAATGGAAGTGAGTTTTATTCACGTGAACCCACCAACCAACGGTAAAAACCCTTCTCGCCAGGAACAAAGTGGAAAATGTTATTAGGTTCGTGTCATAGGCGAACGTGTTTCTATCACGGAAGCTTTACTCAGCGAGAGTAATGGCTCTATTATTGCTCCGCAATGCTAGTACAACGCAGTCAACGTCTATTGCACGAACAACTGCACGTTAACATTATGCTAATGTTTTTAGTGCCACTTCGTTCGTTAAGCGTCGATTATTCGACGATAATTTCGCAGCAATATTACGCTCCTTTTTTATTTCCAAGTTGTTTTGTTTACGACTGTAAGTGTCGATAGAATGACGATAATTTTGTAGGAATTGTGCTTAATTTATGTTGCCTTAATTTAAATGTTGGCATTGTAAATATACGATACGCGTGTTGTTGGTTAAAAAAATCAAGATTTTAATATTCTTCGTCATAGTTCTTGGGTTATTAGTTAAATTATTACCGTGTATATATTTTTTTTTACAAATTTTACACCTGTCAGTTACCGAGATAGTGAATTTTATCGCTTCCGAGAGTTTACTGCTGTCTGTAAACTATAGTAAAGGAATAAAATAAAGATGCGATAAATTGCATAAGTATAAGATGTCAAACATGTAGATACGATATATGAATAACGTATATCTCTCGTTAAACGTTATTTCTCTGATTTCTAGAAGAAAAGATATCTTACAAAAATATGTCTTTCAAACGTCACGAACCTAATATAATGAATGATAGAAATACAAAATACCGATTTCGGTATAAAATTTTCAATCGTTTCGTACCAGATAAAATACGAAACTAGTGGGTGGCAACATTTCTGGAACATTTTGCGTTGTGAATGAACGTTTTATACGATAACCTCGAGATTTTGCGTTATCCTTCGTTAAATATTCGCCGTTTATTTCGCTAATTTCCTGCCAACGGAGCAATCGACGCGATGTCGTATAATTATTGTGGTTGTTTTACGATTTTATGCCAATTTACGTAGGATAATCTGAACAAATTAAGTGGATACTATTTATACCGGTTTTATAAAAAGAACTTGAATTACGAATAATATTGTTATCACGTGTTCCCCACTATACGAACTTTCTGATTATTCACCGTCAAAAATGATCATTCATTATTGGATGATCTTTTAGAATGAGTCAAGTATCAAATATCAGGCGAGAAAAAAAAAAATATCGTGGATTCGTTTGATTAAGTAATGTTTTCGCAAATCGTTTGCCGTTCTTTCGTTAATATAAGTATGTCGTCAATGGAAGCAAATGTTTAATCAAAGTATGGCTTGTTAAACGTTTGCAATTGGGTGAAGTTGTTTGAGTAACATGTGAGGCGAGAATACTCAAGTAAATGTAATGTCTTTCACAATAGAAAACTGAAGATATCTCGTAACAATTTTTATTTATTATTTTGTTAATTGTAAAGTAATTTATTTTTCATATTTGACATTTATTTTTCATATTCGTTGTAAGGGAGCGATCCTAATTCAAATGTTAACTAAGCTGCTCAATTTTCAGATTAAATATGTATTTTTTTATTTTCTTTAATATGTCGGGAATAACGATTGCTACAAGATAGCCGAATCTTCGATCTTACGTAAAACTTTGCAGATTCGTTATCTAGGTTTGTCTTATTAATTGAAATCAGGAATTATTATTATATCTAACGAATTAGTCAATCGAATAAAATTATCTAAAACCAGTGAAATAAGTTGGTAAAAGATTGGAAAATTTATATCTGGATAACTTTCTTTTTTTTATCGCTAACATCACTTAATGGCATACTTAATCGTTGGCTAAGTTTTAAGATATACAAGTAACGAGGGAACAGCGGGATGCTGAATAGGAATGGCGCAGCACCTCGATTTTTCTTCTCTTGAGAATTAAAAGTTAATACGTAAAAATGTTATCTAACGATAAATGTTATAATTATCGATGCATAGTAATACTTGAATCGACGTATGAACTTCTAGTCTGTTACATAAATTTATAAATAACGTCATTTCCATCGAAATAAAACAATTCAAATAATCATTTTTAAATATAAAATAAACTAAACTCTCTATCTTTATATTCGTAATAATTTATATCGAAATTATTTCATTTAAGACTTCAACATTTCAGGTTATCCGCGAAGATTTACATAAAAGATATCTTAATTGAAATTTATGCTACCGTTAACGTGTGTTCCGTATCTAAAATTATTTCTTAATAGGAAAATTCGAATTAATTAACAAATATTTAACTAACTTCTATTCTATTATCGTGTATGTATTATACAGGGTGGTTGGTAACTAAGCGGAAAGGGGGTGATTCTACGCGAAAAAATAAGTCGAAAATATAGAATAACAATTTTTCGTTCGAGGCTTTGTTTTCGAGAAAATCGACTTTGAATTTTCGCTCGGTACGCGTCCACTTTATCTCGTCTCGTTATAACGGATCTCACTGTAGATCGTTGTCTCGATGGAAAAATTAAAAAAAAAATTTTTATTCTATATTTTTGACTTCTTTTTTCGCGTAGAATTACCCCCTTTCCTCGTGTACCACCAGTTACCAACCATCCTATATATCGATATCGAGCTCACTATCGATAGCCCGTGTTTTCGTTTCTTCTGCAACGAAGAATTATCGACGTACTCTTCTCCAAATATTAAATTCACATTTTTAAACTTAAAATTCATACGAGATTCTAAGTGATCAAATATCGAAATTAAAACACGTATAATAAACATTTGCCATTGGAAACTTCGTCTTTTGCAACGGCTGATGGATATCGTGTTTTTGGTTTTTCGGGTTTCGAGCCGATCAATCACGCGAACGTAACACTTTCCGTTGAACGTTTCGTTACGTTTCGTTTGATCAGAGCAGATCCGAAAGTTGCAGTCCTCTTCTTTCTCGACTACCAATCGAGTATCCGATAAACTGTGATAACACACAGTACGTCTGGATGTCAATTCGAAATTGCAAATAATTTTTACGCGTTCGTTACACGCTAGCCGAAAAGCAATCGAGTCTCAACGTGAGCAATTCACGTGCAACGAAACACATGGCGCGCGATCGCTGCAGATCGGATCTCAGGGCGTACGCTTGTCAATCACAGGCAACGATTCCGACCCGTATTATTCGAACATACATTATAAATATGTGTACTATAGTTTGTTTAGTAATTGATTATCCAGAATTTGCCATCATTTTTAGATCAAATTTAATCATGGAGAATGAAGTAACTACGACCTCTGTGAGTATTGAAAGTTGATGTAAAAAGTGATTAAATTAAACAGGATAATAAAGAAACTAACTTCTTTTGAAATCTTCTTCAGGACATACCCAAGACGCCAGAAGGTATTAAAGGATGGTTAGGATCGGTGTTTATCGCCACGTCACAAACTATCGTAGGCCAAGCATTCTTCAAAATGGTCGACTCGTTTCTCTGGAGTATCGAAAAGTCTGCACAATGGAGCTTACCAGCTCAGGAAATCGAAGCTGGTATGTTTGAATTGTTTTACCAACTACTCTAATCTACTTTATTATTATAACCAAAGATATTACAAATTTATTTCTTTATGCATTATCATAACTTCAAACGATTTGACAATTTGTATCGACAATATTGGATGGACTAATTTATATTGTTTCGTATTATAAAACAGAGGACAAAGGTAAAGTATTCGGGAAGATGCAACTTGTCAGACCGCTACCGTGGATAATATTTCTGCCAGGATTACTGATCCTTCGAATCATCAGATGTACAATTAACGTTGGTGCTTATATTTTCGGCTATCCACAAATCCAACCGATTACAATGGTATGTAGTGATATAATTCTCAAAGAATTTTTAGTCAAATTTATAATCGCTTTGGCGACATTATTGCATAATAATACAATAATAATATATCGCATAATGTGCGAAAATATATAAAACATCGAATGTAGAGTATCAACTATAATATTTAACGGGTGACAGGAATTTGTCGAGGTTTCAATTTTTGAATTACGATCAAAAAAATTGGAGTCCGCGTAAAGGATCACGAAAGCGTAAAATGTTTCTTAATAGATCTGCGAAATATTTGTTTACAGGTAAGATTCGTGCAAAGGAGTCGTAGACGATTAAGAGCGCTGAACTTGAAGATAGCGAGATCAATGCGGCGTAGTCCGACTAGCAAGGTAAATCGACGTACTGTCAATCTCGTTGCACGTTTTCTTGTATAGGTACTTATCTGTTTGCATATCGATTTTCCTATGTTTGTAGTATAAATAGAAACGTTTATGCGTGTATTCTAAAAGCTTGTAGGAAGTTTGTTTGTGTTATGGAATGTTTTATCCAATAGTAATCGACTTTAATTACTGTAAGAGTAGACATCCTTCTTCAAGCTCGGTTAGTTTTTAGACACATAATTAAAATTAGTACGATAATAGTCTCGGTGATGGATGTAGGACAAGAGATTGACGATGATCGAGGCCAAGAAGGCCTTAATCAGATCCATCAGATTGACTTTGTCGACTTTGTCTTGTTTGGATACGTCCAAATCATTGCCTTCGCCACCACCAACGAAAATTCGCATAAGTCATACGGATCTTGAACCGGTAAGTAAGATTTATCCTTTGAATAAATTGTTCCTGGACTTGAGCAAATTTTATTTTAAACGAGTTTAACAGAATAGTTTGTGATAATATCATGAAGGTTTTATGGTTCATGTAGCATTTGTTTGTTTGATTATTATTCTAATTCGTGTTCGTAATTATTTCGTGAGTATTGTCATCGATGTCTATAGTTATTTTATCATTTTATTTTCTTTTATTTTCAGTTATGTCTCGTACAATTATATGATTGGATATCTATGTAATTGTATGCTTAATATAAAATATTCATTACTTTTAAGCGATGCATTCCCTATATTATTCATAATTATTATTATTTATAAATGTACGAAATGATCGAAGGTGGCAACGCCGGACGAAAAATCAACCACAGAATCTGTCGACAGTCCGATACACCATGAAGCGAAGCGCAAATTTTCTCAGATCAGTTCGGATGAAGAGAATATCGACGGGTCGGATGGCGAAACGCTGGATGTGAAACTTGGAAGATTGGCCATGGAAGATAGCGCAGACGATTTAGATTTTAACGTGAGTATTCCATCTGTGTAATTAAAAATCAAACACACTGACCGTCACGGATGAACTTTTCATGGTTACGTATATTCTTTTAAGCTTAATGCCTCGTTCAACGTAGTCAAGTTCGACGAGGTCGAGTCTTGAAAAAGAATATTTCACAAGTCAAGTGTAATATAATAAGTTTATACCTTTGTACTAGTAAAGCGATTACTAATGACGTAAACTGTGGATTTTTATGCAAATTCACATCTCTGAGAATATATTTAGAAATGTAGAAAATCGTCTTACCTACTGCTTTAGTTTTCTTTAGTTTTTAAGCTTATGAAAAAGGTGACCTGATATTTTGAAAAATTGATACGGTCCAGTGTTGACATTTATTTCGAGTTTGATGATTTAGACGTATCGACAAACAAGGCTATTAGTAACAAGATTATTATATGTTCGTGATTATTTTAATTTACAATTTTTTGTAGGAAAATTTGTGGTTTGGTGTTTTAGCTTGCCACGTGTAGCACAGGGATCAACACAGCATCCAGCTCGGTGAGCAGCGACGAAGCGGAAAAAGATGTGTCTTTAACGGAGTTGAGGGATATTCAGAAGGAAGCTAATGAATTTCTCCAAAACGTGGCTATGCTAACATCTTCGGAGACAGTGGTAAAATCAATATAAGTAGTAGTCTTGCTAGTAGTATAAGTAGTTCTGTATTTTGTGTTTAATGTGGATATGAAACAGTTCGCAGTAGAACACTTAGGAATTCATCGTATCGTTTCAAGACACAGTCTGTTGTATGTAGTAATCTGATAATAATTGTAGACAATAATCAATGTGTGTTGAAGAATTTATTGTCGTATTTAGATTGAAATAATGTTGCAGTAAAGTCGAATATACGTAATTAAATAAAATTTCAAATAATTCAATTGAAATACATATTTGAAGAAGATTTGAATAATTATATTAAAATACCTAGGTAGAAATATACGAATAATTCGATGAAAATACCTATTTAAAAATCTCGTAAACTCACGTTAACACGTTGACTGACGATGACACCACGTTAGAGAGTTATGACTTGATCGTTGACAGATAAATTTATGTAGTGTTTCAATCAAAAGAATATCGATTTTTTTCTATCAGTAAAATATTAATTTTGTTTAAACGACGGTAGATTAAATTTGTATTTCCTATGAAAAAAAAGAAAAATAGGCTTCCCTCTATTTTCTATCTATATTACTTTATAATTATTTTATAAGCGTCGTTTTGTATTCTATGTAATTTATCACTTTACGCAGTATATTTCCATTCAAAATTGCAGATGCCGAATTTGGAGAAATTGGAGGGCACCCTGGATGGCGAGAAATACGGCGTGGACAGTTCGGGTGAGTCCGTGTATTCGTCGGCAAAGGAATTCGACGAGGACTGCGACACCGTCTCTTACACGGCCATCGGCTGTCCGAGTAGTTCACCGAAACAATCACTATCCATCGAGCCGATTATTCCGGTGAACCACTCTTCCAGCCGATGCTACGAGGCAGGGAATTTCCAATCTGACTAATTCAACCAATGATCATTGATTAGAATAAAGATGGTTTCATAGAAACAATGTTAAATGTGAAGTGTCTCGTGAACCATTTTTCGACAGCCTTATCCTACTAACAATTTTATAGGAAACGTACATAGTGTTTTCGGATTTTTTGGCCAGATTTTTATTCGTGCGTTTCGCGAATTATTTTATCTTGACATTTTTATGAAATTTTAGAAAAGAATCGATCTTTGAAATTCGATCGAAAAATTCTAAAACATCGTATATACAGAATATATGCAAAGAACATATATTCGATATGTGTATTCGTAGCGTATCAATTCACAAGTAGTTGCAGCTTATATTAAGTAGCTTCTCCTAAGAGTATTTCTCTGTTCGTATTTAAAGAAGAAATTCCAAGAAATCCCACTTAACAAGTTAAGTGCCATTTGCTTTGTCATTTTCAGTCTCATTGAAATATGTCGACAATTATTTGGCGAATAATTTCAATGAAAAATTTATCAATGAATTTTTGTTTTTTTAGTATCCGAACGCCGAAAGCCGATCTGTACGTGTAAACAGTTTATCGATCATGAAGTAACGTCTACGTCGGAGCAATTACCAATAGGTACGTATTTAATTTTGTTGAATATCTTCGTGATTGAAGTACTTTAAAGGTGAAACAAATATCCATTAACATTCAATCCTTCCATTCCTTCAATCTCATTCATAAAAATATAAATTTGCATACACGTCCATAGTTTAAAGACTAATTATTACTGTTGCTATTTATCAACTACTTTATATCAAAAATGCTAACCAATATCGAAACTATAATTCTTTCAGACCAGATCTCGTCACCGCAAGAAACCGATGAAGTGTTCATGAGAAGCCAAAACGAGCCAGCAACTTGCGAATTACCGCCAGTGCAAGAATCTTGCGAATTACCGCCAGCGCCAGAATATTGCGAATTACCGCCAGCGCCAGAATCTTGCGAATTACCGCCAGCGCAAGAATCTTGCGAATTACCACCAGCGCAAGAATCATGCGAATTACCACCAGCGCAAGAATCATGCGAATTACCGCCAGCGCCAGAATCTTGCGAATTACCGCCAGCGCAAGAATCTTGCGAATTACCACCAGCGCAAGAATCATGCGAATTACCACCAGCGCAAGAATCATGCGAATTAGCGCCAGCGCAAGAATCATGCGAATTACCGCCAACGCAAGAATCTTGCGAATTACCGCCAGCGCCAAAATTTCGCGAATCACCGCCAGCGCCAAAATTTCGCGAAATACCATCAGGGCAAGAATCTTGCGAATTACCGCCAGCGTCAGAATCTCGCGAATTACCACCAGCGCCAGAATCTCGCGAATTGTCAGCAGCGCCAGAATCTCGCGAATTACCGCCAGTGCAAAAATCTTGCGAATTGCTCTCAACGGCAGACTCGTGCGAATTACAGCCAGAATCTTGCGGATTACCGCCAATCCCAGAATCTTGCGAATCAACGCCAACCCCCAAATCTTGCGAATTACCGCCAGTTCCAGAATCTTGCGAATTGCCGTCAGCACCAGAATCTTGCGAATTATCGCCAGCGCCAGAATCTTGCGAGTTGCCGCCATCTCAAATACCTTGCGAATTAACGCCAGCACCAGAAACTTGTACATCAGCGGAAGCTCATACTCTGGACACAAAAGAATTCCCAATTGTGCAAGAAAAGGATCACATGCCCGAAAAACTTGAACATCACCGAGATACCAACTAAACCTTCTTGACTCAAACACTCAACCTGAATAGAAATGCTGTCCTCTCCAACCTTCCCCTAGATAGGAATCGTAAAAAGGGGGAAAGACGAAAACAGAATCTCCTGACCATATTAGGACGATTATAGATCACAATTGGAATTTTACGAAAATCGATTCTCTTCTTTTTTATGTTCCTAGTTTTTAGCGATCACTCGTCATCGATAAAGTCGACAAAATCGAATTGCGCACGGCCGTCGCCTAAATTAAAAAATCGAGATATATTTATTTTGAGCACCGCTAACGTTAATATTCTAAATTTCAACGACACTGATTTCTAAATTTGATAATTTCAAGCTACTAATTAAGGGTACGTAATTATTTGAGACACCACTGATGCTGATATTCTAAGTTTCAACGGTTCTCGTTTGTAAAGTTAATGATTCAGTGTAAATATACGCTTCTTACTTCGTTTGATCCATTTTGGGCTAAATGACTTTATAAATTCGTGTTGAACGTTTTTCTGACATTCGAGATTCTGATACTCGGGGAAAAAGCTATATCGAGAAACAGCGGTCTGATCGTTACGAAAGTTTCGTTCGAGACGGCAATGTATCGCTAGCACGACCAACGATAAAAAAAATTCTGGCAGATAATAGGAGATAATGGTTGAGCGATTCACAGGGCAGATGGGATTCTAGCCACTTGTGCAATATTTGGTAAAAAATGTCCGATCTATTCGGCATGGTGTAAACTTGCACGACGTTTTCTCGTGTTGCTCAAAGTACAAAATGGGACGCGTTATCGTGTTCAGCCTCCCGCTTCAGAGATAATTCGCGTAGCCATTTATCGTGGTTGCAATTTTTCATGCGCGGTCAGTTTGTAAAAATAACGTCGGGAGAAAAAGTTGGAGCTACTCCTGTAAAATTTATAATCGATAGTAATTAATAGAGAATTAAATTAAGAGGTAGTAATTACATAGCAGAATGTTCTTGAAACTTCGAAGATTATTCTTGAAGAGAAGGCCACGAGTATTGATAATTATTTTAAAAAGTAAATTAACAAAAATCGAATATCGTCGTATTGGTGAAAATTAAATTAACACGTGGTAATTAGAATATAAAATGTAATTAGAGTGTATCGGATATATCGATGCACTCGAAGTTTCAAAAATCAGATTCGCATCGTTGAAGCTTCAAGGGGATCATTCTGTTCTCTAGTTTCTATTCAATTTCAAAAAACAAAATAAAGACACTATATATTGAAGAAGACTGAATATGATTACTTAGAAAAGCTTGATCTCTCAGAGCTGGAATAACATTTTAGATCACGTTAACGATATATTTTACGAGCGATTAAAAACCCCGATATAAATTTTCCTAAATAATCATATTAAATTAACCTAAGAAGTGCGCACGAATGTGAAATTATTCAAAATGTTTTTATATTACTTTTGCAAAATGAAATTTTTATTTTTGAACATAGTGTCATTTCTTAATAAAGAAAGCCATATATTCGTAGCATTTTTATCGTCCTCCTGCACACACAAACTTTACATTAACATTTTATTTATATCTTTGCGTTTGTCAATATCATTCGACTATGAAATATTCACAATAACCATCGCGATACGATAAACGATAATTTCCATTCTTTTTTAATTTTTTAATCGTAAAACAAACAGTTTAATCGTAAAAGATAAGAAAAAATTGTTCCTAACAAGTTAAAAAGCATTGTTTTTTACTATTCCTGAGAAATAATATTTCCTCTTTAAAAAGATATATAAAATGCAACAAGCATTTTTTAACAATATTCAAAAAAAAAAAAAAAATACTTCAAAAAGATTCTATCTTCTATCGAGGAAACATTTTTTAACGATTCCCTTATTCGACTAATTTACTCATTGTCCTATTATCGTCGACTGATTTCTATCATCTCGACCGCGAAAATTCACGAATACGTCAATTCGTAATTATATTTTTATCTCGCTACGCAAATACGCGATTATCGAAGCGAGACCGTATCGTTATCATTGAACGTACGATTTATTTCATATGAATATATTATTTAATTTTTACGTTTCTGTATTTACGAAATCGCCATCGAATATACGGATTACGGATTCTACGATGACATAATCGTTTACTACATAACCTTCAGTTGTTTTAACTGGTAGTGAACTTTTTTGTTGTTGGCTCGACGCAACGCGCGCTGTTGAAAATAACCGATAGCGTTTCAGATTCAATTTTTTGATAATGGATATTTATTGATCGTAAACTGCGTAGACGTTTATACACTATTTCGTATTATATGATGTTAGAATGATACATGCCGGATGATTGAAATGCTGAAAAAATACTGAAATGCGCAAGAGGTAAAACAGGCGGTGATAATTAACCCTCCATAATGGCATAGACATAACCTAAAACGTCTTTTATTTTATTCGTTCGTCGTTGCATTAGGAATCTTGTCATTACGTGATTACAGTGGCACAGAACAGGCTATTTATAAGAAATATTAATTTAGATTACAGCTATAATGCCTTAGCTTTAATCTAGATTAAAGTGAAAAATTGCAATCAGTTATAAGATACAGTAACATAATACAGAAACTTTATTTTTCATAAAAACAAATAAAATTCTAGCTGCGGATTAAAATCACAATCATATTGCTTTTTTTTATAGATTTATAATATAGCTACTTGAGGTTAGTTTAATCTTTCCAGGTATAAAAAAAGATACATAAGGTGAAATTCCAAAGACACGACTTTAGAAACTGGGCGAATCGTTTTTATTTACAGTAAACTAATTCCCGAATGCTCTAAATAGTTTTCACTCTTCGTGTTTGTAATATTCGTAGTTTTACTTTTTTTTTTTGCTAAAATTCGCAGGCTATGATTCTTTAAGTTTCTTATCAGAATTCAGCCACCATCTTGATTGACACGTATCTTGAGACACCCAGTATGTTACGATCTAACTTAAGTTTCTCGAATATCGATCTTTCTTGGCGCGAACTTTTCGCTCGCATAATGTAAAACGTTATCGTTGCAAAATCGATGTGAATTAGATTAATAAATACCGGAAAAATTTTCTCTCGTTATAAAATGCAAACGGTTGTCGAAAAACCTTAAAAAAATTATATGCAACGTATCGAACGCGAGTATACGTTTTATTCTACCTGTTCCAAAGCATTTTTTTTTCTTCTCATTTTATTCAAGAATGTAGCGTTATTGCTATATGACTGGCGCATTATTATATTGCTCGTAATATTAATAACACAGATATTGAGCGTTCATTCTTGCGAAAAAAAAATATCTCTTATCGTCAATCACGATAAGTTGAGATTACGGCCCATATGTCGTGCATGTGCTCGATGGACAGATAAGTGCGTTACACTGTCCTAGAAAATGAACGGAAGAAAGCTCATGAGGCGATCGTTCTGGCAATCGTGTTTGTGGGTCACTAAGAATCCCGAAATAACCGGCACGAATTAATCGTTTTAATGCGATAAAGGAACACGAATTGTAGCGATGACGAACGTCAATCGTGTTTGTCACATACACCTTATTTACAGTGCTTTTTATCAGATTCTACAATTCATTTTCTTCGTATTAAATTGTTGCAATGACGTAAGAGCACTACTAGACGATACGGAATTTAATGTATTTCAGCCTAATTAATTCACCAACTGTAATCGTAAATGCTGTAATAAATACAATGGTGTGCCAATACTTTTCTCATCCACTTTATATTTCCGATTTATCTGGAAATAATTTAAACCTGTTCTCGAATAGACCACACGAAGAGTCGTCAGAACCCATAAAATTGAAATATACTTATCACCTAATATTCGCATAATTTTTCGTAGATTCGCTTGAACCGAAGACTGCGTGGAAAACCGAAAGTCGAAGGTTGTGCACCAATCGCAGGTACAACTTTCAATATATCGATAACGTGTTAAGGAAAGTGAGGGAAGAAAGGGAGTGGTTGAAGAGGAGGAGGATAAGAAGCGAGATATGTGAAAAGAAGGAAAGTACGAGTGGGAGTTAAGGTTTTAAGGAATTGTAAAGCAAATCTCTTCCTTGATCCTTGAGCTTCGCGTTAAGAAAAATATTACCTATTTAACTACTATTAAATACCATAATTCAATAACGTGTCTTGTAATACTTTGGAAAACGCTAAATAACGTAAAGTTTATTAGAGTTTGTCAACGAATGGGTGTCTTAATATTTACAGCTGGCGATATATTTAACAAGACTGACGTATACATAAAGTCAAAACACGGAAGGAAACATTTTGTTTTATCAGTGCACTCGTGGCAGCCTCTGTTCGGTAGCACTTGTCGGTTAAGCCTGGATACTTCACCTCGAGGGGCACTTGTCATTAACAAATTGTAAGGTAGAACCGAGGTACGAGTCGAGTAGCAACAATTAGCTGGTTATCTGCAGCAATAAATATGAACTATGTCGTGCCCTTGACATTTAAAGTGTTGCTATCTGCCGATGAGACGAGACATCATAATTACCAACGTTGTCCCGAGATCCGCGGAAAAGTCGTTATTTTCCGGGATCGTTACACTTAAACGTACGATCGTACGAACGGATAACGGCCAATTCGATAAGACCGTCGAATTTTCATTATCGAACAATTCATCGAATTTCGACGATGGAAAGTTCTTTGGGGAAGATTGAATTCGAATTTACGACCGAATTATCGTAGCATTAGATGGATTTAGAGTCGGATCTGTGTCGAGCTGCGTAATAATTGAGCTAAGGTTACGTAAAGCCACGTTTCTTTGGTTTGTGGAAAATACGAAAGCACGATGCAACGTTATTTACGATCCGCATAAAGATCGTGCTTTTTTATTATCAGAATATCTGAGGGAGAAAAGTTTGACGAAAGTATGAAAATATAAGGTAAAATATTTGAGAGAAAAAAGTTTGACGAAAGTACGAAAATATAAGGTAAAATATTGTTATCGAACATAGACCACGGTTAAAGTCACGATCCCGTTATAAATGGATGTTAATTTTTATTGAGCTTTATCGTGTTAAAGTAATGGAAATTTGATGAAATTAAAAGTTATGCCAAATTAATTTGAAATTATATCAAACGAGGTGATTATCGCCAGAATGACACGATATATAAAGCACAAAATTGATGTGAAGAATGTCTATCGTGTAATGTAATTATGAAGTAATAAAAACAGTGATAGTAAATATTGTACGTGCGTATCTATTGGGAGCTTTTTTATGTCAGGCTAGCATAGAAACAGTAACACAGATCACTACCATTGGTCCGAGATATCAACATGAAACCACACGTGAAAGATATGGCAATCTATTATTTCTACTTCTTCTATACCGTACTTTTCTACTTCGCGACAACTTTTTCCCCTGACGCAACGATGGCAACGATAAACTGTCTTTACGTTTAACAGACCAACCTTCTCACCAAAGTTACATTATTCAAAATTATTAAAAGATAGACCGTGGCAAGACAATTTTCGACAGAAGCAAATTTCCAATTCCGCTATCGTAAGAAGCTTCTTGGTGACAAAAATGATATTACGGCAAACAATTCTATCATACATCTATATATTTGGAGCATTAATTTCGAATTAATGAGAAAATTAGCAGATGAATCAATATACACTTTACTGGTCAAACATTTTACAACCATACCATTAATTATACCAATATCGTATTAATTTCATTAATTAACTCGTTAAATTAATCATTATTATTAAATCTATTAAATTAATGCTACGGAAATGAATAATTTTTTATCAAAGAAAGAAACTAAAATACTAAAATAAATAAAATTCCAAGTCGATCTATTCGAAATTCTCAGATCCTATAGAACACGCATTACAAGTTCCAAATATTTGATCGACACAATTAAGAAAGTGTTACCAAATTTTTGGTCTATAGTCTATATTCTGAACGTGTACAGTCCTGTCTGACGTTACAGTAGTCAAACTAATCTATATAGGGTGTTATCAAACAGATAACGTTGCCGGAGCTCCTATCTGGTAGCCATATTTTCGATACAATATATAGGTGATCGATATATCCACGTATAGTTCTCAGTAACTGAGAACACGGTATCACGGTTTGGTCGAGGTGTCGATTTCGAAATCGTCGTGGGCAATTTTGATCGTCTGTGTCCGTCTGTGAGTCGATACTTGCTTCACAGAAAATTGATTTTTACGTGGTAGACAATTATGCTACGGTTGTTCGTACCGTCTCGTAACGTGTTCGTGCGTCG
The DNA here is from genome assembly GCF_000188095.3 of Bombus impatiens. Lineage (NCBI taxonomy): Eukaryota > Metazoa > Arthropoda > Insecta > Hymenoptera > Apidae > Bombus > Bombus impatiens. Next base: position 491,605 of record NT_176470.1, read on the forward strand.
TTCGAAATATTGAGAAATTAATGGACAAGCCAGGATCAAGCCTGCGTTATATTTCAATGATTTATTGAAGTGCCGGGCCTGTTTTTTACATTTCTATGAAAAATATCCTTTCGAATGAACTCGTCGCCAAAGATCAGTCGCTTTCGAGGTTGAACGAGAGTCTAAAGCAGAGAGCAAGACTTTCTCGCGAGCTGTCGTACGAATACGAAGCAGGCTCACGATCTAGAAACAAAAAGGCGAAGAGAAACAAAGAGAGAGAAAAAGACAGTTAAAGAAGAGAACGCTGGAAAATGGCAAACGGATACGACGAATGCTACGACGCATCCTGGCATCTGTTCCCTCCGGATTACGTCGAGGAGGACTATAGGTAAGGATCCTACGAGAAAATCGATTTACCAAACAATGGAACTCGGTTTGCTTGCTTCGTATAAGAAGCAAGGATCAAGTGGAAACTAATTTCCTTTGAAAACTGAGGATGAAAAGATCGAAGGAAAATAATCTTCTTCGATTTTTATTATTTTTTCAAAATCACCTCTGCAACAAACAATACTGTCGTTTCACTATCGCGATGTTGCAGCGAACACCAATTGCCTAAAAAGTTCCAACAATTTCACAATCGACGAGTTTCGAGTTGGAAACGCTGACTCGCAATTAGAAACACACGGGCAGCGACCATCCGCGTTACGATTAATCCGAAATTTATGGTGGAAACCAACAGGTGTTGGTACTTGGGCCCTTTCGGTTCTCGCGTGTCCCGTCGTGTAACAAGGCGTACCACTCTATACCGAAGGATTCGCCTAACCAATATGCGTGACTGCTCTTAAACGTTCGCTTCCGGTTTCCGGCGTTATCCGCCTAATCAGATGTACCGATCGATCCCTCAGTACCAATGCCACGATATTACCACATAGTATCATCGATATTGTTTACAAAGTGACTCGTATTCGATCGAATCACAGTAAGTAAGGGTTATTTTAGTCATCTAAGCTTCGATATGTTAAGATTCAATCTTGAACTGTGCATAATCGAACTTGTATACAGGGTGGTTGGTAACTGGTGGTACAAGCGGAAAGGGGGTGATTCTACGCGAAAAAACAAGTCGAAAATATGCAATAAAAATTTAAAAAATTAAAAAAATAATGTCACTTAAGACAACGATCTACAGTGAGATCTGTTATAACGAGACGCGATAAAGTGGACGCGTACCGAGCGAAAATTCAAAGTGGATTCTCTCGAAAACAAAACCTCGAACGAAAAATTTTTATTCTATATTTTCGACTTCTTTTTTCGCGTAGAATCATTCCCTTTCCGCTTGTACCACCAGTTACCAAACACCGGTTGGTACAAGCGGAAAGGGGGTGATTATACGCGAAAAAACAAGTCGAAAATATGCAATAAAAATTTAAAAAATTAAAAAAATAATGTCACTTAAGACAACGATCTACAGTGAGATCTGTTATAACGAGACGCGATAAAGTGGACGCGTACCGAGCGAAAATTCAAAGTGGATTCTCTCGAAAACAAAACCTCGAACGAAAAATTTTTATTCTATATTTTCGACTTCTTTTTTCGCGTAGAATCATTCCCTTTCCGCTTGTACCACCAGTTACCAACCACCCTGTATATTACGAGGCACAGTTATGATTTGATATAATAACGAGACCGTGGATTTTTACGTATTTCTGAGATATTTAGAGGTGCAAAGCGCTTAGAAAGCTCGTAATATGCAAAAATATACGAAATATCCAAGATATAATACTTGTAATATTTGTAACATAGAACAATTTTCTACGTAATTTTCGTTTTTTTTTCTTCTAATTATTATATATTCATAAAGAGACGAGTATATATACAATAAGTACAAAAAGTATTTCTACGTATCCTTGTTCTTCGATAAAACAATTTTTTTTATGAGATTCCACGTTTCGTTTTTATAGTTCCAAATTTGTATAGTCACGCGAGAAAACTACTAAACGATACGATTTGTCTCGACTCGAATGTTTCTACCTTATCATATTTTAAGTAAAATCCGCGAAGCTATACGACAAATCAAGGTAATACTCGTGCAAGAACAAATCATTTTTAAGGTATTACATATTTTTTCATAGCGCCGTTTAATCTCTTTAGATTACGTATTTATAAGTCACATGGAAAATTATGACTCTTGGTAACGTTATCTCGAATTAAAAATCGGTATCTCGCCAGGCACTGATTTTTCAAGTTTATTGCAAAAGCTTCGTATATTACTTGAAATATAGAGGTTTGGTGATATTCGGAGCAAATTGTAAAGTAATTTCTCTAGTAAAGTCTTGTTCAGTTTTTCCATTGGATTTTGCAACTTTGTTGCCAGGACTTAACAAATATTCTAAAAATATTTTTAAACGCCACCAATGATCTTCATCGTAGAAAACAGAAATACGAATTAGAAATAAACATGTATTTTAAAATAAAGTAACCTAGCCCCTGTCTCTAGTTAATCATCTTCGATGATGAATCACGTGAATCGAGAGTTCACAGAAATTGAAAAAGATTTGTAAGATTTTAGAGTAACGATTATTACGTGACTATTATTATTAAAAATGCGCTTTCGCAATTATAAATATTTGATATACTTACACAACAAGAGATTAACACGACGATAAAAATGATAAAATTAAAAAAATATTCCCAAGGATCATTTTATGGAAAGTGAATTAAAAATCATTTGCATCTCTCAATTACGATCTACGAGCGTACAATGAGATTTGTCTTTCGATCGAGAAGCGATAAGCCTTCGATCTTAATGTTAGATTCAGTCGACACGCGAACTACGTTCGTCCGATTGCCACAATTCGATGCAGGTCGATCGATATGACCACGCGATCCTACTGACGGACGTATTCCGCTCTTTTTTTCTCTTATTGTTCGTCACGTCTCACGTGATTAACGATTAGATACATAAGATAACGCGAAACGATGCCAGAACACTGTGGAATATTTATTCGCGCATTGTTTCACCAACTGGGAAATTCCTCTTCGATATTCATTGAAAATTCTTCGATTATTTTATGCAAGAAGATTATAAGTCTCGAAAGTCACGTTTCCAGGAATTACATTCAGATTTTAGATTAAAAATATGTAACTCTGTGGTTTGAAGATTAAACAGCGATCGGATAGTCGGACATTTTTTCAAACCAAGGGAGCACGAATAGTTGAAAAATAAAGGAGTTAACAGTATTCTTTCTGGTAAAAGATTTAACCTTCGTACTTTAAACGCCTAACGAATATTTAATAAACAGTTTGCAAGAGCCATTTAATATTTCAAATGTAATATACGCGTATTGTATCAACCTTGTAGGTGTTATCGTTCACGCTCTGATTAATTGAGATAATTCAGAGAAATTTTAGCTTCGATAATTTCCTAATGAATAAGTTTAGGACTTATGGTTCCCATTTAAAAAAAAAAGTGTAGTTGCATCTTTCCGATGCACCGATGCATAAAAATGCATAAAATTACTTGCATATTATGCACCACCTGATACCATTTAACTTTCGCTTGTGACATCTTCCTCTATCCTTGACCGTCTAGAAGATACAGCCAGTTCCAGTTGCACCCTGTGCGTATTAGGTTGTCCGGAAAATGTCTTTCTTTCGCAAACGTGTTTTTTACAAACGACGTTTAACGACGTGAAACCAAGTTTATGAAATGTCGCGGTGTTTATCTCGACAGAACGAAATGGATCGTTCGTAATTCGACAAAATAACATAAAACGAAAAACGTTATTTATTTTTAGTATTTCCTCGTAAAACGAAAGAAACTTTTCGGACAACCTAATAGTAACAACTACTAAACGATAAATCTTCGATCATCGCGCATAAAGCTCCATACACGTGCACATAACAGGATGAAGGAGAAAAAGTTATCGAGAGGGACGAAAGTTCTCGAGTGTAGATGAAGGCCAGTATACAAGAATCGCTTTTCCAGAATCTTACTTTCCGTTCTTATGTATAAGATGTCCGACTGACCGAAAAAGCGAATGGAACTTATCCTTGTGCCTGCCTCGAATAACTTCTTAAACGTTTCTTAAACGATGGCGGCGGTAGCTGATCTTTAACGAGCCGTGCACAGTTTGAGTCACGTTTGGTCCAGTGGCATTCCACCGCGTCGAAGGTAGGGAGAAGTCCTTCTGAAAAAAAGGAAAATGCTTTGTGGAAGAGGGTTCCTCGAAAGCCACCCGTCGAGCCACCTACTACTAGACGTACTACGTTCATTCACGACTCCAGGCTCCGTTGATCCATTGTAACTGGTTTCATGAATGAACGTAGAATGTTCGTTTTTCCGCCGTCATTTTCCCCTCTTTGCTTTTCTTCTTTCTTGTCGTCGTTCGTCATCGAGGGTGAAGAGTCTGCTGGTATAGGTACAAGCAAACAGAAAGTAGATTTTCAAGGGTTTTTCGAAAAGGATACCACCAAGGGTACGTTTAGATGTTGACAAAGTGTTCGAGGGATGAAGAGCGTAGAGTGGACGCGTTAGATTTAAGTTATTTCCAAAGATAAATATACCGAATGCTATAGGGATAAATGGTGAAGCGCGGTAGCTGGTTGTAATAATTATGTCAATAAAAATCAACGTCAATTATCTCGAAAGCGTCTGTACAACCTGCAAAATTGCGAATTTGATAATTAGTAAAATAGCATCGAATAATATTCGATTCAGATAATTATGACTCGTCGAGAAACGGCACTCGAAAGTTTGAAGAGTAGCAAACCGACTGCAACAGCCGAATTCGATTTTTGGACGCCCTTGAGCGTATTCTCGAATGACCACTTGATACTTGGTCGGTTCACAGAAAGATTCAGGTGTTGAGGCTGTGAAACGTGCCAGGATGAATGGATGTTCCATCCATTTAGCAGATATTTTCTGTATCCTTCATTAACATGACAATATCGGTACCTGTCGGCCACCTGAGGCTCCTGCTACGTTCTTATTTATTGTCAGTACGTGCCAGCGCAACATTTTCCTCTACAATTTCCGATGCCAACCTCTTTTCCTTTCAAACGCTATTTCCGCTTTTTCTTCGCAGTTCAACCGGTCTTTTGTGTTTCGTAGATCTGCGTTTATATATGCGAAATCTAAATGTTCAAGTGGTACTAGAGTTTACCAGCTCGACTATCGAAACGGTCACCCTCGAGTGCCGGCTTGAGTGCCTGTTACATGGGGATCGTAAAAATTTTTGAGTATCGTTACTCGTGTACTTGACGACTCGAGTGTTGTCCAATATTATGGATTTTCATTTTATATTACATACTTTTCATTCGATATTATGAATACGCTTGTGTAATACGATTTTCTGTACGAATCTTATTAATCGGAACGTAAATGTTCAAATTCAGATTTTTATGAACACCATTGTTCGCAATTGTCTACGGAACGCAAATGAAATAGAATCTACATAGAGATTCGTTTTATAAATGTCACGACGAGTACTATATTTTCGATATTTTATTCAAATACCGCGCAGATGCTTTACGTAGCCACTGTATAGCCAACCAATTGCTATAATATTACAAATATAATTAATGACAGACATTTCTCAGTTTTATGCAGACGAATAGAAAATTATCTTACTCATCGTCCTTCTACGATTTCCGATCATTTGCAATTTTTATCTGCCTTCTGCATACTAATAATACATTACTAATAATACTTTTACCATACAAATTTCGATATATCGCGTGTCGTTTTCTATTTTCCCAAATACCGTTGTAAAAATTCTATATGGTCTTGTGATTCAACGAATTCCAATATTTTTGCTAGTCCCTTTCTGTCTTTTAAGTATCAGCGAACAAAAGTTGAAGAACAGTTCCTCGAATTAACAATTTTCCTCGCTATTATGTTATCTAATTTGCATCTATTGTGTGTTTCCACGCCGAATATCGCTACGGAAAAGCCATAGACCAACAACAGCAATGAACATTTTTCCAAGGGAGAGTATAGCTCCTAACGAATGATACTGGCGATTTATTGCAACCAACGTTAGGTTTGGTTAGGTTAGGTTAGGTTAGGTTAGGTTAGGTGGCCTACCAGCTGGCCAAGAAGTTTCCCTTCGCTTCTCTCGATATCTTTATCTTTTGCCACGCTTCTTAAAGATCTCCAAAATAATCTCGAATCTTAAACCGCTTACAATTCGCACTAGCCCACCAGCAAATCTGGCATAGTCGATTGAGAAGTATCGGCTTAACAAGTGCAAGAGAAACCGGTTTCCTCAAACAGTGGATTAACTGGAAGGCAGGTCATGCACGAGTTAGTTGGATGAGCTACCTTGATTTACCTTAAAATTTCAGCACCCCAAGCACCCAGTTTAACCGATCAGTTCGAGTTAATCAGCGAGGCTAAGAGCTATTGAGAAGATTATCAGAATTTAAACGTTCGAATCTAATCTGTTGATCGATTTTTGCTTCTGTTTTTGGGCTCGTAGGTATTTGGAGCAACGTTTATTGAATTTTAAGTATCCAGATAGATGCTAGTTATTTGCATGTACGGTAAAATACAATTTGGCGATCGTAACGTTACAAGAAACTGATCTTTATACGATAAAAGACACGTAGCAACAATTTCAGTCGTATAGCTATTGGAAAAATTGAATTATCCGATTTCTCGGTAACCAACCGATTCGCATAATCCTGATCCTACCGTATTGGCAGGTAAAAACCCTCGGTATAATAACACTCGATCATCGAAGGGTCATGATAATCCATGCCACGATACCCTTTGGACAATATTCAGCGAAGAAAGCAGGAGGATCGCGCGGCGAAGCCGGTAAAACAATGAGACGCAGACAAATTGGGTTGCGTGCTCGAAACAAGTTGGCACAGCTATCGCCAAACAGTCGTGGGATCCTGGCAAATGTTGCTCGATTGCCCGGCAGCTCGAACTTCTCCAGTATTCTTCTAGCTTTTTTTTTCCTCTCTCGTTTCCCTCGTTCCCTTTCCTTCCACCACTTTCTTCCTCCGTTGCTCTTCCTCCGGCAAAAGTACGTCGACGCTTTGAAGTTTTCAGCGGACTCGGGCGAACGATCATTGGAAAAATCACGAGAGCGTCTCGTTGAATCCGATTCTAACCGAGTTAGAACGGCGCAGCCGTGGAAACGGCAGACGATTCGTGCACGCTCGGCGTCGTCTTCTGGAAAAGAGTTTCGCTGAACACGCGAGAGCCTCTACTCGACGATCCTTGTTCGTGCATGCTGCGGATTCATCTTTATTCTTAATGTTTCGTGACTTTTACCTATCTCTTTTTATGTGCCTATCTTCTTCTTTCGTTCTTCCGATATTTCTTTTCCTGTACATACGATATTTATTGGTCTCTGTATGTAATAATCGCGATGAACGCTTTTTAAGCGAACGTTGGAGAATTCTCCGAGCCGTTGTTTCAGAACTGAAATCAGCATCGCGTATCCTCTTGCTTTGAATTGTTCGTAACTTTTAGTTGTTTCTCCTTATACAGGGTGATTGGTAATTGGTGGAAATATAAGCGGAAAGGGGGTGATTCTAGGCGAAAAAAGAAGTCGAAAATATAGAATAAAAGTGTTTCCATCGAGACAACGATCTACGGTGAGATCCGTTATAACGAGACGCGATAAACTGCACGCGTACCGACTGAAAATTCAAAGTCGATTTTCTCGAAAACAAAGCCTCGAACGAAAAATTGTTATTCTATATTTTCGACTTCTTTTTTCGCGTAGAATCACCCCCTTTCGGCTTGTACCACCAGTTACCAATCACCCTGTATATTTTGTATAATTCTGTTGGAAACGAACTTGTTACATTCTTTTAACGTGGTCTTCGATCAAAATTATGTAATCTTTTATTTTTGGAGAATACATGAATCACATAAGCCTTACATTAAAAATTAATTGAAAGAATCTCACTGCAGATCAATATATCCCCACATTGCTACCAGCTTATTATCAACCACCCTGTATACTTTCTCTAATTTTGTCTTTTTCTCTCAGCTACATCTTATTGCTTCTTTCGCATAACTTGAGATAAAGGTTGTATAACGTGCATTTGAAATTGAAAGTATCCTTTGATCTTTTGTTCTACGATAGAAGATTTTTTGGCATAAATTATGACGACTGATGCAATCTGAGCCAAGATAACAGAGTATTGTACAACACGATCGTGAATATACTGTAAATTACGATGTTCCTAGATTCTCTTTCTCCTTTAGGCTGGCATTTTGGAACAGGATCGAAGAATAATTTGAATCTCGAAGTCTGTACTTGTAAAAACTTGAAACACTGGATAGAAATGTACAGTAACAGAAGCGTGTAAATCGAGCCTGTCAAAGTAATTTACGATTTTCTGTTCTAGTAACACGAATGATTCACTCCCTTCTGTTCACTCGTGAGTATCGATAACTGCACTTATGACACTGCCTTAGCCACCATAAACGGCTCAACTTCGCTTTGCTGGAATAGAAAATCAAGAGTTACGCGGATATTCATTTCTAAACGTTTCGATATCTTAATGAATGTCCCACGATATTTTTACACACGTACTTTCGATTCTAATGCCATTGATATCAATTTTTCACGTTAATAACATTCATAATACCAGTATCGTTAATATCCATTCCCCGTGTTATCAATCCCGGCATATTTACATTTTTAACATTGATAATATTCTTAATATCAACAGCGCCAGTATTCTGTACACTGTTAACAACATTTTCAATCCCATTGACGCTATCTTAATATCTTAATACCTTAATATCGATACAACTAGCGATATTTCTGTTCCTAAATATCGATTACGAATACCACTTCCTCTATCAGTGAAAAACTAGGTGTATGGTTAATGTCAGAAATGTGTTAAAATTGTTGAAGATGGGCCGGAAACGAAGCGGTTCGGCGCAAAGATTTTCCAACGGCGATAAATGCGAAAGGGCGAGAGCTCATGAGAAAAGTCAGAAAGGTTGGAACCGCCCTCTTCCGTACTTTTTGACTTTTTCGCCGAGCAGGGACCCACGCGATCGCACAAAGCCTGGAACTGAATAAACCGGAAACCCGCTCCATCGTCGCCCCTGTCCCTTTGCCTCTTCTCTTCTCTTCTCTTCGATTCACGCTTTTTTCGCCTGTCTCTTCTCGCGTATACGCGCATCATAATATACCTGTATTTATGCGGGTCACTTTCTACGCGATTTGATACAACCTGCCGGTCTATTATACGTTTCCGGCTCTCGGAAAAGCATTAACAGGATCAATTTGTCCTTCCTTCGAGTACTTTCTACCTGTACAGGTTTTTACGAACGGCAACACGCAGCGGCCTGTGTTTTGAATTGGACAGATTTCCTTGGGCGTATGATTTGCGATTGGGACATTAAAGCGGAAGTGTGGCTGATTCGCGTGTATAATAAAAAGGTGAGAAACGATATTGTCAAGAAGTTGAGGTATTTCAAGAATTTGGAACAGAGTCGGGACAATTGGGAAACTGATTAGTTTGTGACTTGAACCGTTTAACGTTTCAGTTTACCAACGTGAAGCAGATTAAACGATGGACAAAAGAAGGACTAAACGTGGTATACCAAGGATTATCGTAACTCTCATTCTATACAGGGTGGTTGGTAACTGATGGTTCAAGAGGAAAGGGGATGATTCTATGCGAAAAAAGAAGTCGAAAATATCGAATAAAAATTTTTGTTTTTTTAATTTTTTCATCGAGACAACGATCTACAGTGAGATTCGTTAAAACGAGACGCGATAAAGTGGACGCGTACGGAGCGAAAATTCAAAGTCGATTTTCTCGAAAACAAAGCCTCGAACGAAAAATTGTTATTCTACATTTTCGACTTCTTTTTTCGCGTAGAATCAACCCCTTTCCGGTAGAATCACCCCCTTTCCGTTTGTACCACCAGTTATCAACCACCCTATATATTCTTAGTACATCGGTAAGAATTATCCTGGTTAAAGTATATTAGGATATATCGTTAGGATAGTATATACTAGGATGTTATTAAGTATCGTAAGGTTATTTTCCGAAATTATGACATTCGGAAGATTAAAAGATCATGGGAAATATTCTTTTATATACTTCAATGAACCATTTGTGTTCTCTTACATTGGGCAATGAAATTAGTATAATCCCTACTTCAATGACTTTATCGATCTAACAAATACTCAACTCTAAGTTATCTCAAAACCTGTATACTATCCGAATCAGCTCAAAGTATGACCTGATTATCCAGAGTAATCCACGTTAGGAAATAATTGCGTTAAATGTTCGATCATCGATTTCAAAATCTCATAGATCGGGAATTTGATTGCCATCGATATCGTAAACATTAGTATTTATATATTCGATGCTCGATATCTACGAACCAATCGTAATATTTTTTATTCATAGAAATTGACAAGGTACAGATATACGTTTTTCTGTTCGACGCGCTTCCATAATGTCAAACAACGTACAATCGTGACATCAACGTAGCGTCGAAAATCACGCGTAGTTGTAAAAATCGATAACAACGAAAGATCAAAGCCTCCGTATTTGCATTCGTTATTCGGACGCGTCAATTTTTCCACGTTTCGTAATACGTAATACCAGCCACCAGGAAGCCGTGTCAGACCTTCAACGGCATAAACTACGTAACGATCGTGACTACGCCCGAGGACGCTTCTAACCCACTTTCGACTATCGACACACACACACGGTATCGTTGCAGTATAAATACAGAAAGAAAACGAACCGTAAAGGAAGTGGCCTAAAATTGACAGAAGAGAGACGAAGAGGAAGAAAAAATCGAAATGACACGGTAAAAGCACCGCTAATGCCCTTTCACATTAACACTCGACGCAAAGTATGCTCTCGGTGTAAAAAGCCCTGATCGATGGAGCGATCCGATTGGTGGAGCCGCGACGAGGGTTAAAATCAACCCCCTAGACACTTCTCAGGGCCGATCCTCTAGAAACTAGCGTCCGATTGGTCCACACGAGGCTCCACCCCTTCGATGAAAATTTACCCCTAGCGCCTCTGGACAGTCTATTCTCGTTTACGAGCGTTTGCTCGAGCGTTTCGCAATTTCAATAAATTTTCATTCCAGCTTCTGTTACGTTGCACTCTTCGATCTCAAAAGTAGACTGCCGGCTGCACGCTGCTTCCACCGAATAGACGGTGGATTTTTAGACAGGTTCACCTATTTGCTTTTGACCTGAGTATATTTGTTTTTGAAACGAGTAAACGTTCCGGTCGATGGCCATAGAAAGCGATTTCGTGGAATTCGAAGAATTTTCAAAGAGATCCGAGTAGGTTTTCAGAATTCGAGAAACGTCGCATCGATTTTCGTTTAATTAGTTTGGTAGATTAAACTTTCTAATCGTTTCGTTTTCGGTGACAATTTTCATAATCACCTGTCTAACGTTTGTAAGGAACGTTTGTAAGAAGTTAAGAACATTCAAACAACTGGGTAACTATTGAATACCAGTTTCTTTTGGAAAGTATTTCTCGAAGCTGTAGACACGAGCCTACCCCTGAGCAAATCTCCAAAGAAGCTTCTCCTTTCGAGCCAGCCCTTTCCACCTGAAATCCCCATAGTCGAAATGGAACAGTCAGAACGTTTCTCTCTCCTAGATTGATTTCTATGCTGTCCGCTCGAAAGAACGGTCTACTACGTACGCTGGAAAATTCAGCCAGCTAATTCTCTTGGCTGACAGAGAGGGGTGGACTGTCGTGCGACTCGGGCCGGAGGGTGAGCTCGGCAATCCCCGCCCCTGGCGAAGATCCGCCCTCGGCTTCGAGGGTGCTTGACGAACGAAACTGTACGGAGGTAGGGAACACTAGCCGTCAAGTGCTCGTCGAGGACACTCAAAAAGTACAAGGAGAGTCCTTCAGCCTAGACCAAGTCGAATCGCGTCTACCCGTTTCCTCCGATCTTCTCGATCTCCTTCGATTTCTACCTCGATACAAAATGAACGTGATGCGAGTTGGCGCGATGTTTCCGCGAGTTCCTGCTTCTCGTGACAATACGCGGAACGTTTAAAAGTTTGAAACGTCGTTGCTCGGAAGCATAGCGGTGTGTCGTCTAGAATCTAAACTAAGATCAAACTCGTGAGTGTTGGTGAAACGAACGATGGACCACGAACAACCGTTCGATAGAAAGACAGTGGTCGGGTGTGCGAGTGAACTGATCGTTTGAACGACGACCGATTCCCAGTGGTTTGGGCAAGTGATATTTAAGCAAGTTGGAGTAGAAAAAGGGGACGAGAGTGGACGAGTGATAGTAAGCAGAAGGTAGGAGAGAGTTTTAGAAAAGAAAATCGAACGGGAAGAGGGGTGTTAAAAGATAAAAGAGACAGGAGAAAGGGAGTAATAGGAAAAGAGGGAACGTCGGTGCGTGAACGAGTGTGCGAGAACCACGAGGACATTAACATGTACTGACGCCACTACTAACATCTCCTCGACTTTTCAAAATGGCGGACAAGAATAAGATTCTACCCTGGCCGCTGCTATCCTATCCGACCAGTCTCTTGAATCACGTCTGGTACAGCCAGATCGCTTTCAATAATAGGTAAACGAACTAGATGAAAAAGAAGAAGAAGAAAAAAAAAAAGATACATAGCGAATATATCACGTGTACGAAGCTTATTTTGCCGGCACTGCCTATCCTGCCCTACCCGCCCTCTCCGAGTAGTGTAGAATTCGATCGTCGGATCAGACCCTTACGCGGTATCCTTGCGGAATTTTCGCATGCTCCTCGGTTGGATTCTCGTGAAACGAGATTTCGATAAAATAATTTAGAGAAGAAGAGATGGGAGAATGGCTTTAGTTGGCCGAACGGAGAAGTTCTTGTTGCAAAGTATCGCGTAGATTTTTAGTTGGATTCGTGGTAGGATAAATGTTGGGTTTCTCGGGAAATTGGAGGGATTTAGTATATATCGAAATTAGAAGAATGGCGATTCGTTCGTCAACTATTATATAACGAAGAAACAAGCAAACGTTATCTACGGTTGGTTTACAATTTTTCTAAAAACATAACAGAGTTCGAAAATGGCCCGAGATAGAGGAAAAAGTCGTAGGCAGTGGCTCGATAATATTATCGGTAATTATTTATTGTCTCGTAATCGAAAGGAGATCTTGATGGCCCTCGAATTCTTCCACGTGGCTCCGCTGACATGTATCGAAGCTTATCGAGCACTCGTTCGATTATCGACATCCCTGATTAACTTCTATAACGCGCATGGTTTCATCGGTCAACTTTTCGTTGCAAAACAGCTGACAACGAGTAATAAAGAGAAAATCGGCAATTCTTCGATACGAACTTTACAAATATTGCGATGCTTAATTCGAAGTTGGAATCGCTGGTGACTTCAATGCTGCAACTTCCATTTTAATTGCTAGCGAACGAACAGTTTTAGGAGCGAAAAGTAACGCTAATTGGTTTCTTCTTCGACCAAGTTCCCGGTTGAAAATTTCCAGCGACTGTTTTATTTTCGAACGCCAGTTCCATCGAAGTTTCCACGAACTTTTTTCATTAGTTTCGTGATTTCGGTATTCGTTCTGGCAAGTAGAAGGAAGTTTAGTTATTTAGAGGAAACGGAAATTCTTCCGCTTGGGATTTAACTTTCTCATTTCCTTCGACTAAAGTGGAAACTTCTATGTCAGTTCGGAATTCTGCTACAAGTTCGAACGAAAAGCATAAAGAAACGGTATATTACCGTAAATCTGAGACTCTGGTTGTTCTATAGCGAAGAAGAAATTTTATTACAAAGCGCGATCTTTTATTTACACGAAAATTTGTATCCATTTCGAAAATAGATTTTCACCTTTTAGAAATCGTATCTTTCCGCGTATCTTTGCGTAACGAGCGCTTTAACGATCGCATTGCGCCACTGTGCAAGTTTGTAGTTGTAGGAATACAAGTTAACGATCTAATCCTGAAACTCACTAACACCGAAGATCGATAATCCTGGAAATTTCTATATAACGCGATATCAAAACGCTCTGATATCTCTGTCCTTATCAGACTTTTTAAATCTTCTTTTTCCTAAAACACCAGCGAAACTGCGATATCGAGAAACAGTGCGGTCGACAGGCGTCGATTAAGAAAATCTTCTGATGGCTTTTTGAACCAGGAACGTGGCCGAACGTGTTACGATAATAGCTAGGTTCGGCTTAAACTTGAAGGGCAAAAATTCGTTTCTGTAGCGGAAGACAGGTTGTTTGGCAGCAAAGCTGCAGGTATCCAGTCTTTTGACGGCACAGAACGCGTCTAATCGGGTCTTAAGAGTCCTGCTGGCTTCTTGACGCTTTTCGCGCTGCAGGAAAACTTGGAAAATTGGATTGATTCCGTTGAAAACCGACCTTCGTGGCCGACTTCTCGACTCGCAACAGCCTTTCGTTTAAACTAAATCCACGACCCCATGTCTCGATCCTATTATTTCGACCGATAGCTTCATTTTTCTATGATTTTACAAATTCTACCTACATTTTCTTTCGTATCATTTTTTCAAGATAATTGTTTCGTTCTATTTTGGAGCAGATTTACGTACTAACGATAGTTGTGCACGTGTATTTAGATGAGAAATATATTCGAATAGGTAGACGCTCGATCAGCGTAATCCTCCACGTTTTCTAACGATTTTTCTTTGTGGTTTTACTGTTGCAGAATATTGGAGAGCATCAAGATGCCCAGAACAAGTTTCCACATCCATGACATCCTGCAGCTCGATTCTAAACCGTCCCAGGAAGAAACGGAGGTACAAGGTAAGAACAAGTACAATTTTTCTAATCTTTTATAGCCGAGTCGTTTCTCCGTTATCTCGATCGTAGAAGAATCGATTAATTACGCTATCGGTTTCCATTAAAATCCATCAACTTTGCGATAGAATCCGTCCATTACTACGATCTAGTTCTCCCCTTAGAAATTTCTACGCTCGTTTGGAAATTTGAAAATTTCGCTCGTTAAATATGTATTGGATTTCTTTTATCTCCAAATGTCGCGCGTATAATTTCATTCTTAGTTTTAAAACGTTGGAAATTTCAATTCTATCGTTCTATCGTTTTATTAATTCATTTCTCTGATAAACTAACTTTGCACAAATTCCCGACAAAATATTATTGCAAATTTAAAGTTAGATACAATCGATGTTAAAGACTTGGATCCTGAAAATTCTCGTTACAGGTAGTACCACGGTGCTACCGACCACGAACGATGTTCCGTCGGCGTATCAACAGTTTTTCGAACACACGACGGCCATGTTACAGCCCGCGATATACGCGAACTTGAACAGAGGCACCCTACCACCCCCGCCGCCTGGTTTACTGGGATGGCCGACTGGTCCAACGTTACCAACCACATTACCTCAGCCTCTGGAGGAAGTTAACGGTGAGTGAGAAGAAAGAAAGCACGATGAATCGTTGCAAATCACCGATACAGAGATTAAAAGCGATTGGCGACGAGTGGACTGCGGTTGTTTGTGCATTTATGGACAATTGAAATAAAAAAATGCATAGGATGCGTATAATACGAAATATTCAAAGTGTCTGTTGTAATATACAGAGAATGAATCTCTACTTTGCATCTATATATTTTCTTTTTTTGTATTCACAAGAAATTTGCATAAATATCCATAGTTTGGTTTAGTTCGTAGTTTAACTGGCATCATAGTTCAGTTATCCTGATATTAGATAGCAGGATAGTAGATATGCTGCATATTTTCCGGATTTTCTTCTCAAATTCTTCTCGTTTACAGTGAAAGTATCCTTGATTGAATAATAAAAAATTAACTTTATCCACGAGTTTGATAAATCATGGTAATTTTCGTGTCCGAAGCTCTCATCGATTCGCACGTCTCGCACATTTTACCAAACGTTCTTGCGCTTTTGCTGTCGAAATCGACTAAAGAATACTTCTAAGAGGCAGTGTATAACGTAGGAAGAAGGGGCTGTATCGAAACCCTTATTTATTTAACACCCTACAATTGGCCCGCGTCGGCTAAGCAGGATCTAATGGTCCTATAAAAGATCCTTGTGGGTCCTGTGCACCGATTGGCCAATACAAGAAGACAGATGTCCCTTCGAGGACAGATGCGTGTAGCTCTGTAGGCCCTCGATGAATCGAAATTGTCACGCCCAAAAAATCCACCGGTAGCCTATCGGCTCTTTTCACCTTTTCTCCTTATCTTCCCTTCGTTTTATTCCTTTTATATCCTCATCCCCTTTTTTCTCGTTGAACATTCGTGGAACCGAGAAATCGTGCATTTCACCCCTTTAAATGCGGAAAACGTGGTTTCGATCAGGTAGCGAATTTCCTGGAATTTTCAATGTTTTTATATATTTTTTATATACATTCTTCTTGCGAGAAACGATCGTTTGGATCGATCTTTGTAAATTGAAAAATTTCCTTGAGAAATGTCGAACGAGTCCTAAAGATTTATTTAAATTTATTCGCGAAGGGTTAATATTTTAACTCGTTAATCGTTTACTTGCACCTTATCCTTACCAGGATTACGATAAAACGCATTAAATTTCGACTCGAGTATTTCTAAAATTCGGAGAAGCTCGTAAAACGTGAGATATTTAGAAAAACAGAGCTCGCGACTACTTGCTCTCATAGTAAAATAATTTGACAAGAATCGCGAGTTTCTGACGTGAAAGGGAAATTTGATGCTGATAGTATCTCGAAATTAGGGCTTGATTAATCGCAGAATCGTTCTTTTCGAAGATGTTAACGTCTCCGTAGCGAGGAATGTCTAATTGAAATCACGACGCGACTGCGACTACAGCCTAATCTCCCATGAAAATGATACAGTCGGTCCCATGGGGTGCAATAGGGTATCAAACAGGCTCTATATTGCTTCACACTCACCCTAGCCAGGCTTACGGGTCTTTCACAAAAGCGTATTGTATGTTCACGAATCCAGGGACCTCGTAGTCGTACATTAAATTAGCGTGTCTCTAGGCCACCGCGGTATTTGCCACTTTAGCCGAAGATTAATCAAAATATTGTTGGATTAAACGGCGAACAGACCGAGTATACTAAATGCTGGTCTCTATGCTTTCTTTATCTCTAATTTCTAACCCAAGTTTCGTCGTTTTTTATTATATATTTATTTTTTAGAATTTTACGATTAACAGCAGTTTAAAATTTAGTCAAATCTTCTTTTATTGTACTTTTCTCGAACATTTCTTGCTATTGCTAATCCAAGTTTCGTCGTTTTTTGTTATGTATTTATTTTTTAGAATTTTACAATTAACAGCAGCTTAATAATTAGTCAAATCTTCCACTTGTGTATAAATCGAGAGTACTTTTATTGTATCTCGAACATTTCCTGCTATTTCTAATCCAAGTTTCGTTGTTTTTTGTTACATATTTATTTTTTAGAATTTTAGAATTAACAGCAGTTTAATAATTAGTCAAATCTTCTTTTATTGTACTTTTATTGTATCTCGAGCATTTCCTGCTATTTCTAATCCAAATTTCGTTGTTTTTTGTTACATATTTATTTTTTAGAATTTTACGATTAACAGCAGCTTAATAATTAGTCAAATCTTCCACTTGTGTATCAATGTGAGAGTACTTTTATCGTATCTCGAACATTTCCTGCTGTTTGCAATGTTTAATAGTTGGCAGAGCAATTTCGCTGTACGAACGATCGATCGATTTATATTGTTTCCTTGCAAATGGAATATCGTAGCAGTCATCGTCGGCGAAACATCGACGGTTTAATCGCTTAATTTATCCTGATGCATTTAAATAAGCTACGTATGTACGTCGTCTGAACGATGAGCAAACACTCGTTAACAAGACTCGAGAAGATCGATACAGGCTTGCATCTGCCTGCAATCAACGTTAGGAGTTGAAGGGTAGTAAAAAATACAGCTGTAGCAATATTTCAGTCATTCTGACGATGATTCTTTTCAAACGATGTTTATTCATTTTTGAGGAACTAAAACGAAATTGACTTCTAACTCCGGGTGCAGACGTAGTAATGACTAAATATCGGAAAAGCAACATATACGAGTAACTGTCAGAGACATAGAAATTACACGATTTTGTCAAAACATCGTTTAAACGATTATGATCGTAGAAAAGTTAGAAAAATACTAGATTAGTAAAAAAGCGTTTACAGCTCTTTAATCTACTAATTTTCAATCGAGAGACGAGAAATTATAATTCATCCTGATTTACAGATACTTATTTAACTTGGTATCCGATCAATTCTACAAGATTAATGCGCAAATTCCAATTGGTTGTTCTTAAAATTCCGTCCAAGTTCAACCTATTTTCATCGCTCGATCTCCCAAACGCTTTTCACAAGATTCGGCGAATCGTCGAATTTTCTTACAATCGATGTGTAGAATATCTGAGAAACTTTCGTAGCGTTCATCGATCGATCGAAATTCGCCTGTACCAGCCAATTCGACTAAAAAATCCCACGAGAAACGTACGTTCAACTTGGAAAGTAATATCGTGATGTTCAAAATTGCAGTGTTGCAGCAGCCAGACTCAACGAGCCCGACGATCTCGGACCTTTCGTTCCCGCCGAAACAGGAGACAAACCACGAGTGCAAAGAGGAGGAGTCTGCTGATTTCGAAGACGAGCAGCAGGCAAACGAGGCGCAACCACACGAGACTGAACACAAGAAACGAAAAAGACGAGTGTTGTTCTCGAAAGCGCAAACGTTCGAGCTCGAGAGGCGTTTTCGACAACAGAGATACTTGAGCGCGCCGGAAAGAGAGCATCTGGCCTCGATCATTCGACTGACGCCCACGCAGGTGAAAATTTGGTTCCAGAATCACAGGTACAAGACAAAACGTGCAGCCACTGAAAGGGTAGAGGCCAGTGGAAGTGGATGTTCACCCAGAAGAGTCGCGGTCCCATTGTTGATCAAGGATGGAAAACCTTGTCAGTCGAAATTAATGGAACCTACCACGTATCCAAGCACTGGCCAAGTTCCTATGCCTCCATACATGCAAAAGCCATACTGGTGGTAAAAAAAGCAACGGTGAACTGTTAAACGCAATCGTCGAATGAATTGCGAATCAATTTCATCGTGGACTGTTGCTAGACTATTGGACATTGTTGGCACTGGGATATCTGCGGGATTGTTGGGAAATGGGAATCGGGATAATCGTTATAGGGGTAGATTTATCCGCAGGTTTGTGGACGAAACGGTGGAAGATTGTTATTGTTAAGTGATTAGATTCCGGTGATGCAAGATGAAATATGGTTACTGTCTACGAATAATGGACACTCTTCCTGAAACGAAGAAGAGAAAATGGACGGGTGATGTCTTCTCTTGTGAATAAAACTGTTGATGGTTTTCGCGACCGAATTCTGCGAAGATTTGTCAACGATTCGATCGATGGTTATTATTTATGGACAACGAAGAGTGGATGTTTCCAAGAGGAGTTAACAGGAAACAGAGTTTCTCTATTGAATGTTAATATTAATATTGATAATTATCGGATTTCGATGAACGAAGATCGAGAGATAACTTGTGAATAATTTCGTCGATGATTATTACCAACAACCAGGGTTAGATATTTTTGAAAGGAAGAATAATCCGAGTGGAACGTAGCAACCGAACGTATTTATCGATCATTGATGAACAGGCCCATCCGAAATCGGGAAGGTATCTTAAAACCACAGTCAACAACGGATTAAGTGCTTCGTAAACAATATCTTAACTGAAAAGTTCAGTTCTTAAAAAAGACAAGTGATAATCGAAGAATCTTAAAGTAATATATTATACCGGTAAACATCGACGATAAAAATCGGTTACGAACAAGTCAATAAGACGTTGTTATCGATAATTCCCAGAATACGGAGAATACAAATTGACCAAGAAAAAGTCACTGAGATGTTGTGGATCGAAGAAAAAAAAAACACACAAAGTTGGCATCCGAAGGATAACTTTAAGAAAAACCATGCTGAAACTCCGAAGTGAATTCCGATGGGAAAAGAATGTTACCGTTACCATTCGTAGTAAGATTATCAAGAATGAAACGTATTATTAGCGTAGGTATCGTTAACAGTAACGAAGAGCGTGTTGTCTACAGAACTTCGAGGATATTCGTGTTCTCATCGTCAGAATAAACGAATTACTCCCGGTCGAAGTTGACGATAGACAGAGGCGTTCTAATTCGATATAGAAATGATCGAACGCTACACGATGGAGACACGGTGGCAATTACGCGAATTCGATGAAACTTTTAATCGATAAAAGTGTCATTCGAGTGATACTATGCGACTACCGATGTGACTACGTCGTGTTTCCTCGATCGTATCAGATGTTCGCGGTGGACTGGCAAAACCAAAGATGAAAAATCCTAAACGTCGTAACGACAGAGTGATCTACTACGCTATAAATAGACAATTGGATAAGATACGTATGTATATACGTAAGCATCGTGGAGTCAAAACTTTGGAATCACTGTACGAGTTGATGTATAATTTTGCTAATTCGTAAAACTTTCTAGTCAAATAAATTTAAATTAACTAAACTAGAGAAACTAAAGAACTTTGACTATAAAGAACGATTTCGATTAGATTACTTAATTTTAGAGTGTTGATAGGTTTTATCGCATAAAATCAAGAATAATATGCAATAAGGCTGGGTATCCTAAAAAATTAAGTAGCTTAATTTAAATTATTGTAATTATTATAATTTAACGATCATCCATCACCCCCAACCACACCTTTACCGATATCTGAAATAGCTTTAATACCAAATATCCTCGAATACTCCTATAAGCAACTATCGTTAGTCGAGAAGATCGATTAAGCATAGCTAAGAGCGTGATTTCAAATTTTTGGCCAGTATCGTAGGATCGATCGTTAGATAGATTCGCAGTTTCCAGGTTATTCGTTTTCTTTCTTCGATTTGTACAAAGCTGTGGTTAGTCCATGTAGCGTGTATGTATGTGTATATATGAGTGTACTTTGAGAAAAGTATTTCTCGCGTTCGTACTTAAAGATCCTAACAGAGATCCGTCGTTCCTTCTTACGGACAACGGATAAAAAAATTAAGTATAATATCAAAGTTAATATCGTCGTTTTTCGTAAGACGTTTGCAAAAGGAAAAATGGCGTGCAGCAAAATTGCAAAGATTCCTGATTGTTCTTATGTAATACGAACACACCACTTTCTATCAATCTAATCGCGATAACGAGATAAAATAAAGCGAAAAACAATCTCTCGTGGAGAGTTAGAGAGTAAAAAGGTCGTTACATGTACATTCTTACAAAATGTAATTAGTCGGAAGAATCAAGCTTGCAACACGAAAGATTTAATCCTTAAAGGTTGTCACTGGCGAAAGATTGCAGCACATCTTACAAATCAAAATAATGTCCATTTATTATCGTTCGATATTAAACATTATTAGAACATTCTTTTATTTGCAGTGATTAGAAATAATAATATTGCGATGGGTAGACGAAAATTCGTATGGGACGAAATCCCACGCATGATAGCCTTTAAGGGATAATTTCTTTTCTTTTCTTTTTTTTTGAGATGAAAAGAAAAATCATCGTATATAGATTCGTAGCAGAAATTCGAATATCGTGATCGTTGAGAAAAATATCACACGGTAAGTCGTTAATTGTATGATTTGAACGTCCGTTGTAAAATAAACGCAGTCCAGTTTTGTAAATGTTACGCGTTAAAGATCTTTTTCGCGTTATCGTACTACCAAGATTCTCGATTGTTTCGTTTCTCAGAGAGAACGTTTCGTAGAACGAGGGTGGGAAGCTGGTATTATAGTGTAATTATAGAGAAGTGACGTGACAGATACCAGTCGATACAGAGATCCCAGTTTATCACCTTTAATTAAGTAGCATGTAATTACGTCGAATAGGTTGTATATATGTACATTGTGTATAATACATAGTAGTCTGATATATCAGATACATATTTAATAAAATCGAATCTTAAGCGAATCGATTGTATTTTATTCCTTCTCTCCCATTGGAAAAAAGACATCGTAACGTCAAAATGCTTCGAAGCGAAACAACGATGCCAAACAACGACCATATATACGCTCTTTTTAAAGTAATAAATCAGAGTCTCCTAGATATTATAAAATATAGAATATCAGAAATGTTGAATATTTGAAAAGCATTCCGAAGAAAGAAATAAATAATTTTAATATCGTCGTTTGACTCTTCTATAAAGTCATAAAATATATCTGCGACATGTGAAAATTCATGATCGATATTAACCTGTATATCAATATATCGTTTCGTAATATGATACAGGAGTTTTAATATCGCTCTGACGTATTTTGTTGTCAAGAACATCGACTAAAACTAGATTAGCAAGTTCGTAATTGCTACTGGAATCAAACAGATGTAACGATTATAATTATCAGTCGAGTCGTATGATCTTTTGCATGAAACGGTGTAGACGTAATATCCGATGATAAGTAGTTCGTAATTATTCAAGTGATTTCATACGTTACCTACGTATTGATCGAGAACATACGATTATCGATATTGGTACTATACGATGTTGCGAAATTTGCCTCCTCGAATTGAAAATGATTATATACCCCGAATAAAGAGATAACGAAAGTTATCGGCAATGCTTTAAGTAGGAAGAATGGTAAATTGAAAAATGATTCTTCTTATCGTGGAAAATCGCTCTGATTGCTGCGATGTATATTTTCAGACAATGATCGTCATTTTTAATCGTTTAATTGATACGTCTCGACGTTTCTAATCATCGACGGATAAAAGATTTGCCTAATCGAATTTTAGATCGAACTATTAGCTTTCTAAACGCAACGAGGGTATAATTGGAATATCGAAATATCGCGACTTGAAATTTTCTTTCATCATTTTATGAAAATAAATGTTTATGTAATATCTATATACGCGTATGATAATTTAAGCAAGCATTTACAAGAGAAACGCGATAAAACAATACACTCGAGACAGATCTCTCCCCTATTCCATCCCTCGTTCCTTTTTATTTCTCTTCTCGACCGTTCTATAACATTTCCCTTTTTCGGGACACGCCGGAAGACGGTGTAGCTTGAGTGACAAGCTTCCGGTTTCCGTTTCCGAGCAGCCATCTTGTTACCGGTTTAGATTTCCTGAGGGCGTCCTGTCGAACTTCGACAGGGGCCACATTTCGATCTCTGTGTCCAGAACTTTCCATTTTTCCATCACAATGCCAACGATATCGTAATCCACTCGAATTTGCGTCGTGTACCGTTCGCATAGAAACTGACGACTGAGTACGTTTCGTAAAACTGAACTTTAAGTCACCACGACCGAGCCTGTACACGATCTTCCTGCTATTTTACGCAAAATATAATTTGATACCATTGAAAGTATATGCGTAGCGAAATATTCGGATAACAGAATTTTGAAACGGCGCATTCGTTGGGCGTTGAGTAATATTTAATACGAGTACACTTTTTAAATAAATATTTAGAAAGATAGGATAGCGGAATATTTGAGAAAAATTAGAAATAATTGAAAATTAAAAATATAGAACGACTCGTTTCGCAAGTTCCACGTTTTGGCCCTTAATATGAATTAATGAAATGAAACGAATATGAATTTTGTTTGAACAGGAAAACATCGTGCCATTATACTCTGCAACGAATTAGCGATCGCAGATAAGTCGATAAATAATTCAGGTGACGATCGATCGATTACTGGCTTTAGCGAAGTGCAGAAACGCTACGCGATCCGATTGGTTGTTCTCTGATTGATAAACGATAATTTCAATCGCGAGGAAAAGGAAACTCGCCGATAAAGACGCTCTTATAAATCGAACCATGTATTTTGCCCCTGTGTATCGTACATTCGCAAAACATACGATTCTCGGAATCTAAATATGGGATAATTAAGTTGGACTCGAGAATTGTAATAACCAAATCTGATATTCTGTAAAATGAAAGATATCTTAGAAATAGATAAAACGAAACATCGTAATTTTTGGGTAAACACGAGCAAATAAGGAACGTCATTTTTTAAACTAACTTGGTATTTTCAGAATTTCATTTTTATTTTATATCTAGCGCGATTAAACACACAAAATTACGAAGACTTTGAAAGATTTCGAAAGATTCGCTTCATTTCTAAAAATGAAACATAAAGTTACAGGACATTTGAAAGAATCATTGCTAATATTCACGACTCGTTCCAATTTTCCGCTAAAAATTTTCTTAAATCGTAAACAATTCTTTTCGTTCGTTAAAAGTAACAGCGAGATCGAAATATAAAAATTGGAGGATCACAAATTCTGGATAAACTACGCTCGAAACGTAAACGAAACGAATCGTTTAAAATTCCTCTTCACCGTCGAGCAACCTCGATATCGTCTCGAAGAAAATGAAAATCAAATTTTCAACGTAATCTCTGTCCCCCGCTGAGTAAGTAACCAGCGACCATCGAAAATATGTTGCACTTTTCCAGCAATTCAACGTATCCCTGTTCCATAGATCCCTTTCTCTTGGTCCCTGGTTATCTTGCTCGGTCGAGCAACGCGAGAGATGACGTAGCGAAGTAAATGGAGTGGACAGCGGGCAGCATATGCTTTGTGCCTGGTCCTTCTACAAAACGAAACCACCCCACGGAGGAATATTTCGCGGTGGTGTGCGCGAAATGTCGGTGCGTTGAACCGGAAGCGCGAGATAACATTCACCAGCCACCGGCCATGATTTATACGGCCGGCCGTAATCTATAGAGATTTCGACGTAGTCCACCGTCCAGACTTTTAGCTAGAAACTCTACTCGATCTTCTGGTGCGGTAGAGTGCTCGTTCATCGAATTCTGTTCTCGAAGAGCATAGAATAATTTGGTTGCACAGCGGAGGAAAATTATCCGATTGAGATATTGAGTTGGCAACTAAATCGTGATGGACAGTGAGACGCGTTGTTGGTTAAATTAACAACGAGACGAGTTAATTCAATTAACTATATTTACATGTCGGAGTCAGGTTGTCATTTTGGGACGTTCGATGAAACTTTACTTACTTTACCGTCGCGGAAGTAGCTAATGTTTATCGGCACAAATGTGGACACTACAAGAGGCTATGAATAATAGCGGCGATAGGATGGTCGAGATGAGGGTGACTACGAATTCAGGTTCGATAACGAATCCACGGTCCACGGGAGGACAAGTATCAACGTAATACTCGATTCGGGTAACTTCTCGATAACTCAATCAGCAATTCGTCCAACGACTAACTAACAAACTGACTCCCTCGTAATCCAAAAGAAAGTGCCCTTATATACTCCTGTCCTCACTTCTCGGGTCAATCTTCGTTTTTAAGGAGAGCTATATAATCGTTTCATACCTCTGTCAGATACACGTCCCTCCCGTGACCGTGGCTACGTCTAGTGACCCGCTACGTCGCTTCGAGCCCGAACCCATCGTCATGAAGTCAGATTGGAACGTTAAATCTATTTTTTATTTTTATTACTTAAGTGTAGCTATAGTAAAAGTCTGGACGAGGGTATTGGGGTCTTTCCCAACATTCTTTCATTTCCGACATACAGATATTTTAAAATGTAGAATACAAAGTTAATCGCAAGATTGAGCGATACTGATACCAATTGTTACGGTAATTCGCTAGACTGATTCGTTGTACTTATTCGCTCGACTGACTGTCTGATTGACCGACTGTTGGAGAACATGGTCGTCTATTTATACTGGTCGAGGGGGTACCAGAAGGTTTAAACTTGTCGCCGGTTGTAGGTTGCACGTAGCAGCGACAAACCAGAGTTTCTTTATTACATTATGTGCGTCGTACAGTGTTAATCCTCTGTGGTAAAACAACTATGTGAGGCATCTTCGTATCGAAACGTCCTAAGACGCATGTGTCGCTACAAAGCGTCATTAGGTGGTTTTGACAAAATCCGCGATCACTTGGTTGCCAACCCAATATTTCGACAAAATAGCCGCAATAAATAAGGCGAAGGGATAATTCGGTGTAAAATTTGCTTCCATTACGACCTCGAGCTGGGCATTTCGACGATCAGAAAGAAGCAAAACAAGCGTATCTCCTTAACAGATTAGGCATCTCCGAAACTAGAAAAAGTTGGGAATAAAAGAAAAAGGAATATAGGGGCCAGCGATGTCACGTGGTCTTCGATCAATGGAAAGAAGAGAATAAATTGATAGTTTGTCGAACGGCGGGACGTCCCCTAATATTTCCGAATGTAATCGAGGGGGTGTACACGTACTTGGAGAAGCAAGAAAAAAAAAGGAAAACTAGAAAGTATCGGTGAAAAGGGTGAGGAGTGGATGAACAAGGCAGGAGAGAAAAGAGGGGCGAAAAAAGAAAAACGAAAAAAGTTGGACAATGCAGTTACGATTCAGGATAGAGAGGGCGAGTGGACGACACCCGTGTTCCGGGGGTATTTTATTGGCTGGTTTCCGTGGGGTGGAAATTCCGTGTAATGTATGAGATGTTTGCGTGGACTCTTTTTAACCCTCTACCCTTGCATACGTTAACTATCTTCTATGCGCGTTTTCGCTTAAACCATCCCTTTGAAACAGCGTATCAGATGAATTGCGAGCAGACGTCGACGGATAAACGTTCGTGCAAAGATTAAGAAACATCGTTGCAATCGAGGATATTCTTGGAAGAAACTTCAAGCTTGGTCGGAAATCTTAAAATTACGTTGGTCTTAGAATTTTACAGTTGAAATTGACGATATTTGTTTTAGGAGAAACCGAACAAGTGGGAACAATGGAATCTCTTTTCCTATATCTTCGTAGAAGGAGATGTATTTTTCTGTATATTCTCATCTTCCGTACCCTGTACTTGGAAATTTCGTTGTAAATTTTCTGTAAATTGTAAAATAATCAAAGGGAGGGAAATTTGTAAAAAATTAGAAAAGGCAAGTAGACAATTTCTTCGACGGACTTGCGATTAACCAGCGTTCCGTTTCCGATAACCCTTCGGGTCGTGTGATCCAGTTGAAACGCAGAGTAGCTTTCATTGTTCGTGGATCGGGTCGGAACCGGAAACGACGTTCTCTCCTTATCAAAATTTTTTAGAAGTTACAACAGGACACGTGCCGATAATATACCGGGGTGCAAAGACACGTGACCGGAAGAAGCATCCTAATTGATATTGATTCGACGATGTGCCCTTCTCAGTCGGCGCTTACATCGACCGATGCTTTCAATCGAGAATATCAAATAACGTTTTAATATCGTTCCGAGATATAGCGCTTCCATTCTTTGAGTCTGTGTTATTTTGGACACCTTATTTTTTCATTCATTTTCTCGTAATATTATCAATATGCCAAAATTCGTTAACTAGGCGTATCATCGAGTATAATATCCTTATCAAAAAAAAAAGGGAGAATTTTTTGCTGATGAACGATCGCTTCGGAAGGACGTTTAGTGTTCGTTCGGAGTTTGATCTACGCGTCCGACGGAAATCTGAATGTCCGTTCGTGTTTGGCCAGTAGGGGAAAAAGAAATTCTACCGAAAGTTTTTCAATCCCAGAAGTTTTCTGGTTGGCGCGCGTGGAACGCCGGTTCATTGTATTGTTAGCAGTTTGAAAGAAATCTACGGACGATGAACGGTCGAACAACAATTCGAGGATGCACGTGCAAATACGCCAATCTTCCAGCTTTCTCAGTCGTCGTCGCGGCTTTAACCTTGATGCGAAGAAACCTCGAAGAAACTGTATCTTCCCTTACGACGAAACGCGTTTCTCTTTGTTCACCCTTTCCTCGAAAATTTGTGATAGTTTTTATTCGCACGACAGATGGAGATGTTGATCGATCGATCGTTTAATTTTAAATAACAGATAACGAACGATATTATAAACCGTCGAGACATTTCTTCGCGTCCAGTTAAAGGAAACATCCGATAGGACAAAAACCTTTCGCTATTTGTAAAAGTTGTTGATAAAAAGGAAATTCAATTTTTCAACGAGGAAAGCACTGACCGAAGAAAATAGGAAAAGAATTGGACGAAGATGAGGAACAATGATTACCGCTCGTTCTGCAAGAAGATGGCATCGTCGAACGAGTCTGAAAAAGCGAAGCCGAGTGCAGAGTGTACTGGAACGTTGCCAGAGAGTGTGCATCGCTCGAGATGATAAGTCTTTTGCGGATGGAAAAAGTCGCGCTGCTACGGCTTGGTAGATTAATCAAAGCAGAAATTCCGAGCGTCGAGCGACCACCGACAAAGCATATTCCCTCCTAAGAATGGATCGTTTCCGGTTCCGCTCTCTTTATGGTACATTGCGGCTCAGCGATGTATTAAGATTACTTAATCGATAAAACCAGGCACGGAAAACTAATTCGTTTTTCACCGCCAGTTCAAACGCGATTATCCTTTCTTCCTCTATGGTTACCAACCATCGGAAATGCCGGACAATTTTTTACGTTCTCCTTTTGTCTCGAAAAGTGATCGTAACGACGGCCGAGTACAGTCGAGTTACGCGACTTTCGTATTGTATTATTTTATTATCTATTCTTAGTGCATGCCTTTCGGCTTTGGACGACTTTCCGTTTACATCTCTTATGAATGGTATCCCACTGGGGGTAGCCATCCACATGTTATATTATTATACCACTAAGCTATAATATCTTACCAAATGTCCTACTGGACAAATTGTAAAACGTGAATAAATAAATAAAAAAAAATCTTTATGATGCCCTTACATCTCATATATTTCTCTTACTCTAGCACTTCTATTATTATATACTGCTTATACCTGTCTATTGCACCTTGCTTGCTCTATCTCTATGTCCTAACTTATATCTACGCTTATAACTAAGTGCTCATTCCATTTTTGGCTTTTGCTTCCTTGCTGTGCTCCCTTCCTGTCGTTCCTCCCTCTCTTCTGCTACTCTTCCCTTCTCTATTATCGCTTTCAGTTCTGCCAATCTTTCTCCAGTCTCATTTAGTACTTCGACTTTCATATTGTAATTTACGAGGAACATCGTATTCGAAGACTACTCGTGGCAAGTAAATTCGATGAAAATTTTAAATTAAATTTCAAAGAAGTTGCATTTATATAGTTGCGGCTCTCTTCCGTCTTGAAAAATAACTTGCTGCATTGTAAACAAATTTTCGTAAACTCCCATGTTCTTCGAATAACGACTAAATCTAGTTACGTCCTCCTGCGAAGCATTCCGCGTTTCGCTGCCGATTTCTTTCTTTGTTTCTTCGGAAAAATTTCTGTGACGTCTCTTTTCGAAAACTGTATATCGGTGAACAGGGCTCAGCCCCGTCGATAATAATCGAGAGGGTGATCGCAGATATCGAGTGTCGATGTTTGGTCACTTAACTGTGACTAACGGCCTGCTAACCGGCGTTTAAGCGAGCTTCTGTTTGTCTAACACGTGTTTAACCATTTCGTGCACGCGTCTTGTACAAACACGTACCTCGACTTTTCGTTGCCAAAGGAAGGCGCGTTCGTCCCATGGCAAACATCGAGACAGAAACGGGGAAACGTTCTAAGAAGACGCGTAGATGAACCTTGATAGATTCCAGGGCGTAATTATAAATTATTATCGTTGGACTTTATGTTTCGTTAAGCTAGAAGCTGGAAATTACTTTATCAAATTTATCTTCGATCTTATACCATGATTGCAATGATGAAGAAATCTGCGATAGAGCAGATCTGTCGTTTTTCTAATCGTGGAAACATCTGCTAACGTGATAGGACTGTTGAATGGCTCCGGAGGACGATCAACGCCCCTGTAACATGCAAACTCGCGTAAATCAACGTCGACAAGGAGAGAAAAACAAGGTGGAGAAGGGAGAAAGAAGCGGAAAAAGTTGTAGCAGCTTCTTTCTCACCCGTTTAAGCAGATTTAGCCGCGAAACCAGGAAACGTTTAAGAGGGTGAACACCCTTGCGAGGGAGCTCGGTGCAAAGTAGTCGAGTTTAAAGGACAAAAAAAGAAGAAAAAACATCTCCTTCGGTAAAGCCGATACAAAGTTTTCTCTCCATCCTTACTGAATGGAACTCTATTGTACAGCTTGGTACTAGGATTTTAGAAGAGGGGAATCGATATATTTTTCTATTGTAACGATCTATTTATTTTCTTTCTGTTGTAGATCTTCGAGTTACAAAATTTATTTAGGACGTTTTATACAGCGTTCGATATAACAACGATCTCTTTCTATTTCATCAAACTGAAATATCCTATTTTCTGACAAACTATCGTTGCTCATTAAGATTTCTACATTTCCAGAGAAATCATTTCCAATTAAAACGAAAGATATTCCTTGTTGAAGTGGTCACCGCTTCTAAGAAGACTCTACATCTGGACTTTTTTAGTTTTCTCGAGCACCGAAGCCATCGACAGCGCGTAGACAAAAGACCGCGACGAAGACAGACCGTAAACGGTAGACAGGCGACGTTGGCTTCGGGGTTTTTAGTTATTTGGTAACACAGCTAGCGTGTGGATCTGAACCAGCTCAAATTGTATTCTTACCTATAATTACGCTTCTATTTAAATATATTTTCTATCTTACAATTTATCCACGAGTTTTCTCTCTTTATACATCGAATAACCTCGACATTCCTGAAGCGTGTTTGCCTCAACAAAATTGATACCTTAGTTCTAACTGCTAATATACGTTGTTCGTAGTACGGTAACAAGTTCGCGCAATTTTCTAATCTCACGAAACGAAGACGTCTCTTCTCACGACTATGTCCACATAACGTCAACACCTCGGTAAATCGTCGTTAATAGGCGTATCAGGATCGCGTGTGATTTAAGGTCGGCCTGTAATCGCGATTAAAGGGCCGTATCGGGGAATACGCGAGCCCGACCACCACCAGCCGGAACACCCTAATTTCGCGGCGGTGCGTCCACTGACCCTCCCACGCCCCATTAGGGTCGTTTGGCGCCGTGACAATGGGACGCACACGCGTTCCAGCCATTAACCGATGGTTACGCCGATACACGGACACGGGAATCACCGGCTATGACGACAGAGTGTCACTCTGTCACCATGTTTCCCGCGATCTTATCGCTTTCCTCTTTCCCATCTTCTTTAATACGAACGATGGTTCAAAATTTCGCGATGTACGCGTATGAAAAGTCGTCTTTTTTAAGTTTGAAATTTAACGGACCCAAATTGCTTATCGCGCTTTGTCCTATAGTTCATCGTCGGTTTTTCATTGGAAACGAAGAAATTTTCTGTACAGGGTGTTTCGATTATTCCGAATCGCTTAGTATTTTAGTGGTTTTTATGGACGAAAGAAATTGCGACAGTACAAAGTTGGTTGATTCGCAACGATTCGCTATGATTCGTGACTTTTCTTTCAAAGTTGTATCTTTTTTGAGTGTTCGAAATTTTATGTTCGGCAACTTTTAAATCTAGGATTGATAATTCTTATAAATTTCAGGTAACGAGACTGGTGGATCGTTAGAAAAATACAATAAATTTCCAAAGTCGGCAGGCTACTTTGAAATTCGGCGAGATTCGAAGAATTACCAAGGTTACTATGTATAATTTTTAATCGCCGCAACGAAATCGACCCATTTAAATAGACGATTTCATCGATTCGCAAAAGCGAGTGCTGCTCTAACAGGCAGTTTCCGTTTCTCCGAGTTTGCTCGCATTTGGAAACCTTGTGTCCACGTTTAACAGGCTTATTCATGGAACATCGAACCGCGTATTGTATCTTAATTCGAGTAAACGTCGGCTTACGACGAGAATAGCGTTCACTGTGTAGCCAGATTTCGGTGAAGAAATATTCGAACGATATCGAGCGGCAAATCAATGCACGCGCTAACGCCTCGCTTCAATGCCGTGTTTTCACGGATTTCCAATGGACAGAAATCCCGTAGGATAATCTTTACCCCCTGGTAGAGTTGCTTTAAGCCCGTTTAATGCTGCACCATACGATTTTTCGTAGAAATCTGCGAGATATCGCTGCAAACGCGAACTCATCTTCCAAATTCAATTAATTAAAGACAACATTTCCTAACAAAACGTCTGACTCTTCAAATTTATCTTCGAACGACGCGTAAATCTTACAAGACGATCATCTGTATCTATTTGCTCTCGAGACGAGGCTCTGTATCTTTTGTTACGTGAATCTCAGCGAGCTTGAACATGGTGTGCGCTTGTGTTTCCAAGCCGATGTGCACACTGCACACGCACGGCTATGGTACGTGTGTGCACAGGGGGGGTTCGTGCAACGAAGGGGTGGAAACGAGCCCTGAATGCTCACCTGGGCAAAGGCGTGGCTTTCGCGACAGTGGTCGATAGCGCTGCTACGACGCACACCCCACCCAACTTTCTAGAGGAAAAAAGAAAATCGCTGGCACAGAGAGGGAGAGAAGGTGGTGGAAACCCGAGGACTCGGTAATCGAGGCTCTGATAAGAGCTTCTGCCACGATTCTTTTGAGAAACGTCGCTTGATCAGCTGCTTTTCAACACGATGATTATACGTCATTACCTTTTTGACGCGCGAGTAGGAACGAGAAGATGATAGAACAACGAATAGAACGGGGATGTACCCATAAACTCGAAGACTAGAAAATTTATAAGCAACCGGTAAGTTGGTGGAAATTATAAGAATCGCTGGAAACACGTTCCATCCTTAAAATCATTCCCTTATACTTATGATATAATATTTTAACTTTATCTGTTACTTGCTCATTTCGAGCAATACGTTATCGTTGCTAGTAAAATGCAAGTAACACATTATCTCGTGCGAGAAGCAAGAAAGACGCTACATCTACCGAAGAGATAGCGAAGATTCTAAATAAGCAAAATGTGGAATATATCCGAAAGGCCACTCCACGCGACTTCACGTTGGAGTTTATAATCGGCGATTCACGAAAACCGAAAACAAAAGGAGACGATGCGTTAGGATGGGAGAGTGGAGAATTTGAACGAGCAAAAATGGGAAGAATTGTGGCCACGATAAAGAGGAGAAACGATAGGAAATCCACTAAACCTCGGTCTTGATATATTTTTACGATGGTGAGCATCGGTTGGCTTCGATCCAACCGCGATATCGTTAACAACCTGACTGTCGCGGCTCGATTTTCTCGTAACCACGATACTTGTCTCTCCGTTCCAGTTTCCACCCTGTTTTCGAAACTATTTTCGTGGCTCAAGATATTCGTGGGTAAAGAGAAAAAATATCGAGAGATCGATTCGAAGTGACGGAATTGTTCAAGAGGTTTTATCGTATCGATGATGTGAAATTCCGTGATATCGCGAGCCGAGAGTCGCGAAGGCGTTTAAAGTGCAACAGGCGTATTTCAGAGAATGAATGCAACCTGCTGTTGTAAAGTAATTAGACGTTAAGGAGGTGCTTTCTTCGAGCATTTAAGATCTCGCTGAGGAGCCGACGCGACGGTGAAAGCTTCCGACGAACGTAAAATAGGCAACGGTTGAACCATCGTTTCAAAGAAAATCCATATCGAGGAAAAGCAAAGATATTTTTGACAGAGTTAGGCGAGTCGGAATTACGTTACTTAGTCGTGAGATTTTTCAATCTCCTCTGCAATTTTTAGTTGTATTTATTTAAATGTGGATCTTTTAAATGCCTGGAATTATTGGTTGCTTGTTCTTTGAAATTTCGCTCGAATCGTTTTAGTTTTATTTATCGTTTTATTTATGTAAATTGATTCGCGGTATAATTAGAAACAGCAAAATCTATTAACCGCGTCTCGAAGGATTTCAGTTAGGTTTTTAAAAAAGTTCAAACCTTCGATTCTCTGCATAATATCTATACACTTTTACAAAATATGAGAGATAATATCCAGCAAAAATATTATCCAGCTAATTATACCTTGCGTGCCCTTACAGAGGGTTGGGCGGGTTCTTTCACGGAGATCCGACGTAAACACACTGTGTCAGCGTTATGCCAGGCAAAGTGCTAGTTTGTGTTACCGGATGCTACGTAATAGCCAACATGGAAGTTCGTCCTATATCCATCCATTGTCTCGAAACCAACGGAGGTGGTGCAAACTATCATTTCCTCTCTTCGAGCAATTTCGAACTTTTTCCACCACCCGGTATAGATTAATCGGATAAATTTGAAATATTCTCCGTCGTGGAACCCGATTCGCTGAATCATCGACTATTTATATCATCGAAGAATCTCTATATTTCGAAATAGATCTTTAAGTTAGATCTTTCGTAGTTTGTTTAAGGGGGTATTCCGGCCTAGAGGCATGAATTTCGGCCGATTTTTGAAGCTCTGTACAAGCGAAACAAAAAATATTTTCGCTATCCTTTTTTTTAGCATTTGTTTATTGATATTTCGAGATTACGTAAAAAATTCGCTGGAAAAAAAACTCAATATTTAAAAAGTTACGAGCTGGTAAAGTGGGTGCTGCCAAAAAAATGGGGTGTCGTGGCGTGCATGATATCAACCCTTCTGGTCATCCGAAACAAAAAATGCGAACGGATTCTTAATTAGTATGGATGCCGCTATCGTCTGAACTTTGGAAAAGTCAATAGAACATTTTTTCACAAAATGACGGCCGTTTGAAAAAAAATGTCTTATTTCGCACGTTTTTTTGACAATCTCGAACGTTTAAAAAATAGGAATATTAAAGATTTTGAGCTGAGCGTAGTTCGGACGATAGAGGAGTATATAAGGAATATTCAGACCAAATTTAAAATAAATCGGTTCGTTAGAACTTGAGATATCGTGCACGCCAACTCGAAAAAAGTAGTTTCGAGAAAAACGCGTTTAAAGTTTTCAGACGAGTTTACTCGGACTACGTCTACCGTCTACTGTTCATCGGTCCCGGTCGGACCGGAGCAGATGCCGCGTCACAAAAATGGCTGTAACTCGTAAAATAATTGAAATTTTGAAAAATCCTTTTAATCGCATATTCTTGAATGTCTAAACTTTGGAAATATGAAAAACAAATTTTCGACTTTTTCAAATTTCTAGACCAGAATACCCCCTTCAATTTCAAACTTACTCAA
Organism: Bombus impatiens; assembly: GCF_000188095.3. NCBI lineage: Eukaryota > Metazoa > Arthropoda > Insecta > Hymenoptera > Apidae > Bombus > Bombus impatiens. The sequence goes on from NT_176470.1 coordinate 526,493, forward strand.
CAACCCACCACCTCGCCTCGATTATCACCGAAAAAGAAAGAAATCGTTCGAGCCGATTAAAATTTATTTCCATCTGTTTAAAGATTTGCTTCGATCAATTTCAAGTGTTTGAACTTATTTCGGTAATATAAATTGCGTTGAAAAAATAAAGAAAGAAGGAAAGGTGGTACCCAAATCCTACTCGTTACTTAATACCGTGGTTCCTGCATCGTTTTCAGGCACGTCAGGTAAAATTCGACATCCTCGTTGGATGGAAGAGGCGTGCGTGTCACTGGCACACGGGTACGAAGAGTAGCCTAACATGACCACAATTACACGGCCAGGGAAAATGGTCCACGGTAGGCGCGACAATTGGCCGGATGTTTCCCATTGTGATGGGCGGCGTGCCACACAGTATTATCCACGGGTTTAGGGGAACGTGTGATGAAAAGCGACGATTCCGAAGGGAAATGCCATTTAAACGCGCAAAATTTCCGCATTGTCGGTTACGCGCGTCGATTGACGCGTACCCTCCTCAGCGGCGTAAATTTTGCTAAGTAGAATACGATATCGCTACGATCGACGTAGAAAAGTCGGCTGCGAGAGGGAGGAAGAAGGAAGGAAAATGATTCTTGTAGATTCTTTTTACAGAAAAAGCCTCTTTCAGGCGGTAGTTTCTTGTTGAATAGATAGTAAAAGAAAAGGAAAGAATCGAACAGTGAAAATAGAGCGATTGTCGTTGAGATTGACTGATGGAAGAACGAGTGGATGAATTTGTAATAGAAAAATATATTGAAATAAATAAAGGTATAAGTACAATGTATAAGTATATGCTGATCCAGATCCTTACTCTCCTAATGTTACAATGCAATGGAAAAATAGAGAGCACGTTCATATATTTATAACAAAAGGACATTACCAAAAAATTTAAGCTTTAGCTAAAGGCTACAAGAAACATAAATAGAGATCTATTTATTAGTGTCTTTGTTCCTGAATCTTGTAACTCAAAACATAATGTATATTCGAGGGTACAATAATATGCACCTCTCCTTATTTAGAATATTTTTGTTTCGCTAAATTCTATTTTCCGCATAATAGCGATCTTCAGGTCACGGATATACATAAATAAAGATGTAGAGATTCTCTTGAAATAGTTACATCGACAATTGTAAATGAAAAAAAGTCGAAATATTAATATAAATATGCGATACTGATAGGAAAATTTGAACGATACCGCGTTTGTAACGTTTATTGTACGGCGTTTATATCGATGGCCATGGCCAACCTACCCTATGCGAACATACTAACACGACGAAACTATTAGGCGATTTTAAAGAAGGCGAGTTTAAAGGCCATTTCGACAGTGGTTCACCATGATTTTCATACGATTCGAGCTTAATTTTCTCGGTACCATAGAATCATGTAGTCAACCAAGCAGCAAATTGACAACAACTGGTTTTATGTTTTCATTTGGAAAAGTGCACCCCTCGCAATCAGCCCCAAAGTCGTATTGGACTTTATTGATATCTCCCCTTCGACAATAACTGAGACAATTTCGGAGGGACAAAAAGTAAGAACAGCTTTAAACGAAGAAGTATTTCGGTTACAGCGATAAAGGCTGCGTTATCTTCGAAATTCCAAAAGATTTTCACATCCTTGTCAACGTCTTTACCGCGTTGTACGATCATTCGTTGAGTGAAATATCTGAAATTGTCTTCGACAAGAATGGAAGTTCTTTCAAAAGAAGTTTAAGCCGTGAACGCGATTCAATTTATTTGTGAGATTTTAAATATAAATATGGAATATCCCTTGGACCAGACGATCCAGGTAAAAAGTAATAAATTTACTAAACTCGGTAAATTTATTCCTACGCTTGATTTAAAAAAATAATTGAGAAGCCAAGTTTTAAAATAAATGCAAAATGTACGTACATGGATCGTAAAACATAAAATCAACGTCATATTTCCTTCGCTAAATTTCTCCAAACCTTCCACCATATTAAACACACCTTCCTTTCGTGTATCAATTTACAATACTCCATTTTCGAGCCAATATCCTTGCGTCGATTCCGATCTTAAAATTCCTACAAAATGCCAAGCGTACCTCTCCACGAAGATGCTGTGTACCTAGGCCAAGGTTCCTCCACTTTCTCCCTCACCAACCCTCTTCCCTGTCTCGTCAAACGTTTCGAAGGGGGCAAAAGTCGGTCGGGACGATAAATCAGAAATCTTTTGGCCAGCTGGTGAGTGCGTTGCAAGGCCGGTTGCGTGTCGTCCGCATTGTCGTTGCCGCGATCGTTTAAATCCATTTAAGGGTGTCGTAATGGTAAAACCTGGCGAGGGGCAGAAAGAGGAGGACCCTGCGAAGGGTACAGATTTCTACGACTCGACAGAGAGAAAAAAGGACGAGCCGTGTGCACCGACGAGGCGTGTCCCGTGCTTCCGTCACCTCTCTCGATCTCGTGTGCTCTCCATTTCTGCTTTTTTTCTATCCTTGCCCCCCTTTAGCCCCCTATTTTCCGCTTTTCGAACGAGAGATCGATGGTCCACGAGTATTCACGAAATTTGTTCGCCGCTATAGATGACAGCGGTCATTGTGGCGTGTGTGTGCGTGCCTCGAGGGACGAACGAGTTTCATCTTTAAATGTTTGTTCGATGATTTGGGTATTTATCATGATCGATTACGATCGTTCGCCTCTGGTTGAAATAAAATAACGCGTAAAAAAATCGCCAAACGAAGGAATTATCTTGTCAAAGAGAATGGAGATTCGGGTGCGAGTGAAACGACTCGCTTTCCTCGCGATGTAACATAAACATCGTAGAATTTTTTAGAGCGTCCGATCGATGGCTGGAAGACGGTCAAAGCGAAGATCCGAGCAATAAACGCAAGTTCTCCGGTTACAAATTTTTTAGAGACTAAGAGAAGCTACGCTGCAAGAATAAAAAAAGGAAGGAAGGATAGAAGAATATCGGTGGAGATATTGGCGAATTTTTTGGTAACTTCATTCCGCTATGTAAATAGAAAAGGTGTGTTCTCCGTAGAAGCCAGTTCGACCACCCTTGTAACGTCGTGCTCACAGGGTGAGCACACCCCCGAAACGTCACAGGCTAATTGATATAAACGCAGCGAGTAATATACTTGTCATAGAGGCGAGACCCGTGGCTGCGCCGAAAAAAGGGCGAAACAGAGAGGTAGGGAGAGAGAGAGAAGGAGAGAGAGAGAGAGAGAGAGAGAGAGAAAGAGGAGGCTTGTATAGATTGGGGCTTAGAAGCCTTGAGCCTGGATTACGTTAGTCGATATTAGACTCGTCGCGGTGATGTTGGACGATCAGCATTAACATATGAATAGGAGAACTGAATGCGTGTGGCTACACACGCAAATACGTTTGTACGTGGCAGGATCGAATCTTTATTGGTTAACGCGGGCTTAATATCCTGACGAAAATTTGCTTTGCTAGATGTTATGTTACGCGTAGATACGACCACGAAGTCGTACGATGTTTCGGAGTATTTTCAAACGAGAATCTTTATTAAAAATCTTTTTCAAAGGAAATTTATTCCGTTTCGCGAAAGTATTCTTAGAGGATGAAAATTAGTTGATTCGTAGTGCGTTTAAATATCGTTATTCTCGTACGAACGTATCGTGGCAAGTTTTGCAAAAATTCTATAATAAAGAAATAACATAGTATTGATGGAAAGCTAATTATTTTCAAGATTTCCTCCCTTTCGTGCAAATTTTACAATTTTTAGGCGAACACGAGGAATTTTGTTGGAAATTTGTCAGAGTTAACGCGTTTCCCACATATTCGTCGATTGGAAAGCGAAAGTACTAAACTCGCGTGTGTAGGCTACGGGTTAAAGGTCTGGCTCATCGATTAACCGTGTTGTACACAGTCATCTGAAATAATACGAGACGACGTCGATAGGAAAATCAAGGGAAGCCATAAACGAGACGCGAAAGGAGGGTTGAAGGGGTATTAAGCCAAATATATCGTTGACAGTTAGAATCTGTTTACAAGATCGTTCAATAAAGCGAACGAAACGTGTCTCGAACGATAAGAACGCAGTAAACCTATCGCTATTACGGTCAATATAGGAAAGTATTATACGAACACGGAAACGTTTCTAAAATATTTCTTCTGAACCAGATTAATTCCTTTAAACTTCGTTTCCAAGGAATAAGAAATATCTGTAGAAAAATTTCACAGGTAATGGAATATTTAACCTCTTGCCACACTTTTACGAGTCTGAGTCGCGATGAGAGTTTCGAGCCAAACCCGAATATCACGAGTCAGGCTCGTAGTCTTAAAATCTCGGGCCAAATACGAATGTATCGAACGCTGTCTCTTTTCTAAACACAGGCGCGGCTATCTCAGTTGCGCGATATCATGTTCAAGTTCCGACACTCTGTCTCCGTTTCCTGATCATTCGTTTGAGCCCGGATTCTTCCGAGTTAAATGGTATGGCAAGGGGTTAACGCTAATGAAACTAGTGTTCCAGTGCGAATAAATACTTAGTACAGGAATTAGCCAACTATTATATGCGAAAATCGAAAGTGAAGTCATAAGCATAAACGCAAATATACGTGGGGCATGGTTTTCGGCTATATTCCGGAGCGGAATAATGTCGTCAAATAATGTAGACAACTACGGTCGGCAGGATAATCCTCGGAAGACACGTATACCTGAAACGAGAAGGGCGAGCGAGAAGGACAGAAGGAAAGAGAAAGATAAAGCGGATATTGTCTTAGCGAGTTTCGAACGCTTGTCAGGGCTTCACCCTCCAACCAACCCCATAAACGTATTCATGGCCGGTGTATGGTAGGGAGATGACCTCCATGGGGTTCCTGGTTAACGTCACGAAATCACGCCGTTGTCGATATGAGAAGCCTTGACTCCACCTAATAAAGATTGATGAGGTTTAATTAAACGCTCGATGAAAATGGTACGCGAGAGAGGGTGAGAAGGGACAATGGGTGCTTAACGAGGACCTTTTTTAAATCGACCACTGCCGATTACGACGCCTGGTACCACCGTCTAGAATTGTCGAAAAGGCTGACACGTAAATCTTTATTAGAGAAAAGTGCGGATGGTGTTCAACCTTCGAGGAGGAAAACGTAGTCGCGAGATAGGCGATAAATTTGTAGACCATTTTCATGGAAATTCCTCTCTATAGCGCTTTCTTTCATAAAATCATCCTAAACCGATAACCGACTTCTGGACAACGTAAAATTTCAGGCGCCGTTACGATAGATGGTGTTTGAAAATGGTAACATTTGGCGCTATTCGCGAACGAACGAATAGAATTACCAAGCGCAGAATGCTCTTAGAAATAGATCATGCACCGACTTTTGAATAGATAGAGGCGTCCTCGGGGAAACACCTTCGTTCGAAGTGTCGAACGTATTAAGGTCGGTTTAGAAAAATGCGTGGAAAGGTGCGAGTGACTCGCGCCCTTTTGTTACTCGGCATCTGCCCATTGACAATGGTAATGGGCGTGAAATTTCGGAAATCGCTGTTGGTTCCAAAGTTGACTCGACTGCTGCGAAGGTCTCACGGCAATGGGAACGCTGACAAATTCTGGTTTATGACGATCAAGACGACCAGCTGGTCTAAAATCGTGCTGAAGAAATTTCCTCTATTTTGGAAAGATCTTTGCGCTATCGAAGACACCTTTCGTCGTTGGATTTTATGTTACGAATCGACAAATTGCAATTGCAATTATTTCTTGCGTAGAAATTAACGATAAAAAGTAGTTGCATGAAATTCGCGACATGTTCGGTCGGAATTTCTAAAGAAAAGGAATTTTTTTCTGTATATAAATTTTAATGATTTTAGCGCAAAGGATTATTTGTGCAAGACATTGCTCATTTTCTAAATAAAGAACACAAATTTCTCTTTGTAATATGTGTTTCCTCGAAAAGCCGATTTTTTCGTCGTCGCGTATCGAAAGAAAATTTCCTTCGATCTTTAAATGATCGTGTAATTTCACTGTTAAAAGCGGACAGAGGAGGATTCTTTCTCGAAGACGAATTTTTCCAGCTGCGATTGTAAACGTTATAGGGACACGTTATAGAAACGCGTTCGGGAGAGAACACACGGCGAACGTTAGCAAAGGGGGGCGTTGTCGCGTGAAATCGTATCTACCCAAAATATTTGTACTTTTCGTGAATCGTCCATTGTAGCTGGGCATAGGTTGCACAGGGTGCCCGACGCCACCTTACAATGGCCCGTGGCCACAAAATTTGTATGAATGAGCGTGTAAACCCAACCGGTAGCCCACCCAAATCGCTTAAATATCTTTGAATGAACCACAATTTTATGCACGCTGGTAACTTATCGAAAGTAGTAATTAAGAATCAAAGAAACAACTTTTGCATTTTTTTTTTTTTTTTACTAAGAACGAATAAACTCTGGAGATTTCAAATATCAAACGCGCGCTTTATAACTTCGAAATATTTTTGCGAACCGAGCGAAATATTCCACGGTGTTCTTCCCTCTCCAACGAGAAGAAGAAAGAAGAAAACGAAATATCTTCTACAAGACAGCCACTGCAGCTCGACGTAAATATTCAGAAACCAATTACCACCCTTTGATCCAAATGTATACATGAAATTGCTGGAGAATAAAGTTTGATAAAAACGTAAAATTTCGTATTTTTAGCAACGATTCTTACTGTGGTGAACATCAACTAACAACATAATAGGATCGTGCTTTGTTCCATCAATCTACCCTCTAAACGCTAGAAAACGAGAAATGTGGAACACGTTTAAATGTACCTGGAGGACCACGAGAGCGGGGAACGTGTGTAATAGCTGATGGCAGAGAAGGTTTCGAGGGTGGCATAGAAGCGGAAAGAACGAGGTGGGTTACTGCGCAAGAAAGTCAGGACCGGTGAGCAGAGACCGGTGGGCGCATGATCCTCCTGAGACTCGTAAGGTGAGGAGAACAGCTAATAAGGCGTATCAGTTACCAAGGAGACGAGGTCTCCTTAACGGCGAAGAAGAATGGCGGACGAAAGGCAAGAAGAGGAATCCCGAGGGCTCGCCGCTTGGAAAACTCATAAGTTTCAATTTAGCCGGGGATCAGCGTCCTCCGACGAGCTTTACGGGCTAAGCGTCGCGCCTTATATTGATTTTCACGCATTTCGACCTTCTCCGCGAAAACTTCCTGCCTTTTGGAGAACAAATACCACGATGGAGAACAGGAGACGCGGAGGAGAGGCGTCTCGATATTTGATACTTAACGTTCCACTAACGTATTAGCATTAACGTGAAATTTCAACGCCAATACTATGGAACAGTTTTACGTTTATTTCGTATACGTCGTATAGAATACTTTGAAATTTCGTTAGATTTCTCATTGCAATGAGATAAGATCTTTATAACTATATTGGATAAATTTGAATTAAATTGGATCTATGTGAAACAGCATAGAAGAATCGCAAGATAATTTTACGTAAATGACTCAATAGTGACATCATAGAAGTATCGTACAAGTATTTGTTACCATAGTGGGAATTGATTCCAGGATAGGGGCATAGGTAAAATTAGACGCGTTGGCGGACACGTAACACGGACACTATGCACAGCGTGTTTGTTTTATTGCAATGCACAAGGAACGACTGCACGATCCGCGATGCGAACACCTTCGTCATGAGTACAATTTTAACTAACCGTCTCATTCAATGATTTTCGCAATTCGACGACACCCACGCGGCGAATCCCTAGAGGTGATTTTTAACTTTTACCACTGCGCCTTGATCTTCGACAAGGTGAAATCTGTTGTTTGCTAAATATTCCTCTATAAACTTGTATCTTACGGTTAATAATTTCATTTATGATGCGATGTATGCTGCGATGTATGACGATAAACGACAAAGCGTTCTGAAACTTTTAAGATAGTCGAAACGTGGAAATTAGCTAACTCTACTGCGAGGTTAAGAGACCTTGAAATATTTCAGGGTTATCTATATATAAATCATGGAATTATATTTGTCTTTTCTTCTGTATCTAACCGAGCAACGTGACGAAAATTGAAACTCGAGATTGTTTTCTTTCTCTACCGGACAAGTTAAACTGTGTCGTTTGCATTCCATTATTAGATCTTATTAATTTCTAACTATTTAATACACGTATGGACAAGTGTTTTTACAATACAACTTTTAAAAGAGTGAAAAGTACAACTTCGAAAGTATTGTATCATTTAGAAAAAATCGTCTTCTCTTCTATATCTAACCGAGCGAAGTGACGAAAACTGAAACTCGAGATTGTTTTCTTCCTCTACCGGACAAATTATACAAGTGTTTTCATAATACAACTTTTAAAAGGATGAAGAGTACAACTCCGGAAGTATCATTTGAAAAAAATCATCTTCTCTTCTGTATCTAACCGAGCAAAGTGATGAAAACTGAAACTCGAGATTGTTTTCTTTCTCTACCGGACAAGTTAAACTGTGTCATTTGCATTCCATCATTAGATCTTATTAATTTCTAACTATTTAATACACGCATGGACAAGTGTTTTTATAATACAACTTTTAAAAGGATGAAGAGTACAGCTCCGAGAGTATCGTTTAGAGAAAAGCTATCAAATCAAATGTATTAACGAAGAGAAACAGGATAAAGAGTAAATCATCTTACGGTTAGCGAATAATTATTTTCGATCGTTTCTCTAGCCATTGCACTCGACATAAATATCGTCGATGATGAAAAATAAGAATGAATACACATCCTCGTTATTCAGGGTGGTGAAAATGAAATTATTTTAGGTGCAAAAAGAAAAGCAAGGAAAGGACGTGTTTAAAATGCTACAGAACGAGAGAAGGACAAATAGCAAGGTGAAAGAATATTAAAAGCCCCGAGTTATTAACGGATCGAACGAAATGTTCACCCTGTACATAATGACAAGGATGTGGGTGCTGCGAAATGTGGACGTCTAAATTTGAAACGTGAGCTGGGAATTAGGTCAAGCAGTGAGAATTAGGCTTAACGTTTATGATTCCACTCGTCTGTGATTTTGTCAAGAAATTGAAATTGATTGTTGTAAATAGATATAGAAAAGAGAGAAATTGAGAATTCGCTGATCAACGATGAAGGGTAGAAATTCCTTTCTTCAACATTTCTCAAGAAACTCGTACTTTGAAATTTTACGGATTTCCAAATCATTTTCAAACGAACGGATAAATATATAACGGTATTTACGTTTCCATAACAATTCACGACCGGCGATCGATTTAGAACATTAGAAGAAAGGTTGAAATTCGTCAAATTTCTAAACGCAAATCTTTTAACGAAACTTCCAAAATTTTCCAAATCGTTGATCGATCGTATATTATTACCTATGAAAATATACGAAGAGTTCGTGCTTACTTCATCGAGAAGCAAACGTAACGAAGGATCAAAAAACTCCATTGAATTTGACATATAGACTATTCTAATCTCCACCTGTCAAGGACTAATTATCCTGTAAATGTATCCAAGGAATTTGTCTAGTTTAAAAATTGAATAAATCTCAGTAAGCAAACGATATTTAGGTTTTTACATCCTCTTTGAATCATTTCGTGGTTTAAGTTAATCTTGCAACCACCCTTTACCATCCCTTAGCCTCTCACCAGTTTTCAAGAGGATTTTCTGTAGTCACGCGATAGAAATTAAAGCTACAGGAACCGGAAACAGAGAATATGCTAAGCTTTCCATTGCATTTTCGCATGTCTCATAAACATAAACCTCAATTTCCTACTACTTAATTATCGATCAAAGATAACTTTTCTCGTACTATTCGATACTTTACGAACAAGAATCGATCGTCTTTTTCTTTCGATACATTGCAGGTCAAAAATCAACTGACGATTAGACTAGTTTTTAACAATTATATTTAATAATTGATCGTTGTACGTGCAACGACTACATTGTTAAAACTATATTGTCATAGTTTTCTAAATTCTAACTTTCGCAATCGTCCTTCTTCTACTATATTACCGTGTACCAGTAACCGGTATGTAATACTACTGTGCCAACAGGAAATCTTTGTCTATTGTGCAATTTAAAATGGCTACTGTAGTTTACCTCTTGACGAAACCAGCAGAGCTTATTGCTCTTTGTATAATTTCGTTGTAACCAAAGGTTGTTGCATTCTTCGTCGTACAGAAGAAAATTTCTAACGAGTAGCATGTTAAGATATCTCTGATACAGGTAAAAACGTTATTTTACAGACGATACGAAAATTATCCTAAACGTTAATGCTACTACGAAACGTTGCTTGCGTGCTAAACCAAATGTTAATAACGTTGTGAATAATCGTGTCGATGAAATGAATATTTTGTCGCATCATAGGAGATCCTAGATTTCGATCGATAACTATAGCAAGATCCATAACAAGCTATTATAGATGCAAAGAAAGATATAAAATTCAACGAAATAGCAATCACATTTTGAAATCTAAATTCGATAAAAATTCCTACAATAAGAGGGTAATAAATCTTTTACAAATAAGTACGACGATTAATTGGGAAGGCATTGACTGACGTGTAACGGTAGAAACGCGTCATGGGGGTCTATCAACATCACGCAGGCCAGTCTGGCCGTGGCCGAATTGGAAATAAATACGCTTCGTTCGAATCTGTATCGCTGGGTCGATCGGTACAGGCAACAAAAATAAAGTTACATTTAGAGTACCCGGTATATACGTGCTAGGAGGTCGTCGCGAATGACCGAAGAGTGCCAAATCTGAAAGATCAGCTTTCTTCCATCCTTCTTACGAGTTAGAGTCCGAAAATCTCTTCTGTTGAATATTTGTTAACGTCAGAAACGCTACTCCAATTTAAACTGTATGTTTCAGGATAATTGTCCATAGTTTAGTCTAAGCTATATCATATGTTTCGAAATAGCTGATGAGCAACACCGTAAACTATAAAATTCTTTCTTTTAACATCGCTTTAAGTTCGCTTCCTCGAATCTCCTAAAATCGTAAAAATCCGATGTCCCCTTTAAATTAAACCGCCTTATGGCAAATTTACGATGCATCGAACGCAATTGTAAATTGTAAATTGTAAAACTGCTGTCGGGAACAGTTACCGCAACTATGGAACAGGAAAATTCCGCTATTTGCCTCCTATTTTCACTGGTGAGAAGGCGCTTACAATGGCGTCATCGCATTCATCACGCGATCGTATTTTCGTGTCCAGCGAGATACGATTTAAAGAACGTCCGAACGTCACTAGGACGTATTTAAACAGATGTATTTGCACCGGTGTTGAGGATAAATCCGTTGGTCGATTGCTCGCCCCTAGTTTCGATTTGATAAATCCTTCACAATGGCAGACGATTAATTTCAGACAGGATTAAGGAGATTTGCCACGGAAGCTGAACGTAGAATGGAAAACAAGGAAATACGACTGTAACTGATCGCGGTACTTAATTATTCTCATCTCAGACTATGCGATCCTTCAACCGTAATCGAATTTCAATTGCGAAATTGAACAAAGATATCTCGAAGAGTTTCCGGAAAATCGAACGGAGGTGAAGATGACTAAACATTTTCTTCGTGAACGAAGATCAAAGGTCACGAGTGACATCATAAAGCTTGATCAATAATTTTTCCTACCCGTTCCTTCCAATACCCCTCCTTCTCGAATTTCTATTTATTTTTACCCATTCTGTTTGATATTTGATACAATTATCAAGTAAGTAAAAAATTCCCTTAAAATTCCACGCTTAACGCTATAGTTATCTTTAAACAAACCATATTCAAGACCAGCGTTGTCAAACATGACAATGGTCCTTTGTACTAAACTAAACACGCGTTTCTAAATCGAAAACGTTCCAGGAAAGAGGAACCAAAAGATACCACAAATTCACGAATATCTGACCTATAGATATCGATCGGTTCGGCTGTACAAATTGTAAAATCAACGCGAAACAGGACAGAGAGGATGAAGAATCAGAAAGCCATTTAAATGGAAACAGGTCGAGAGCGGGCTGATTACGTTTTTATCCAAGGAAACTCACGAATATGTTTGAAGATCGTGTTCTAACGCATCGTTACGTATCTCGCAATATATTTACGGACGAGCACACGAGCAATGACATTTTCACGACAAATATACACGTGACTGCAGCCTTGGAGAAGGCCTCGCATCGAGCACCCGTGTATCGGGTATTGCCAATGTCAATTTGGCTTGACGCTTGTCAGCAGGTAGGTATGATCGAGTTTAACGCGGTCGGTTTGCTCGAAAACGAGAAAGAATAGCTAAACGGTAGCCAGCTCTTGAAATACAAAGACTGTCAAATTGCAGAAATCGAGTGTTACAAAATCGCATTTCTGAATCGATCACTTTCGACATTTCCACGAAAATTTCAACGAAAGAGCCATTAATCGTATAATTTCTAGACGATTGACAATAGTTTTCTGAGAAGCAATAAATTAATACGTAAAGATCGTCATATACAGGGTGGTTGGTAACTGGTGATACAAGCGGAAAGAGGGTGATTCTACGCGAAAAAAGAAGTCGAAAATATAGAACACAAATTTTTCTTTCTTTTTTTAAATTTTTCCATCGAGACAACGATCTACGGTGAGATCCATTATAACGAGACGCGATAAAGTGGACGCGTACCGAGCGAAAATTCAAAGTCGATTTTCTCGAAAACAAAGCCTGGAACGAAAAATTGTTATTCTACATTTTCGACTTCTTTTTTTGCGTAGAATCACCCCCTTTCCGCTTGTACCGCCAGGTACCAACCACCCTGTATATAAATTATAGTTTTATAAGCACATCGAGAAGCTGCAAACAGCGCTTCTAGGTACTTGAAACGTAGGGCGGATTTGTAATTTTCTTTGGATTATTTAGGTTTGTGCAAGTTAAAGATATTATACACTATATTCTTTCATATGAACGTATACAACACATCAAGCATAGAAAGAAGACTAAAAAGGAAACATCCAGCAGATCTCATAAAGGATATAACCTAACAAACACGAAGATGGTACCCCGCTGGGGGTAGCCACCCACGTGATAATCAAACAGCTAAAAAAATCTACCAAATGTCCAAATTGGACAAACTGTGAATGTGAAATATTAAATAAAAAAGAAAAATATGAATGTATAATTAAGGGATAAGGGTAGAATATTGTATCGCTATAAACGTTTTCTTAATATGGTAACGAGATATTAGTGATTTTTGTCATTAGCGTATATTGGTGGTGTAAAATTGATCATCGTCTAATTAGACGATGACTCACGATCAAATGCTTAGACGATTATTTATGATTAGAATGTCTCATGATCTGTTACCGCGAATATGATGTCATTTTGTTTATCGCACAATCTATATTATTATTTACGTTCAGTCTCATGATCGATTAACATAAATACGATGTCATTCTATGTGTAAGATATAGATTAGGTCATATTCTGAGAATAATATTTATTAATATTATTCAGATAATTTTTTAGAGAATTAGTTATTCTTTAACGCTATTAGATTCAATTAGATTATTTAGGTTTAAGAATATAATCGTTTGTTTAACGATACGAACTGTATTATATTCTTTATTAATTGTAAATAGTCTGCCAGTGACGAAGAATCAAATGAAAAAATAAATGATTACATTATTACCTGTTAAAAAATAACTATAATTTTCCAAACAATTATATTCACAGTATAAGACTTGATCTTATAGCATTGTAAACGAAACAGCATCGTATTTATAGCATTATATTTATCGATTTGAACGTTTTTAATTAATTTCATAGCGATATCATGATTGATACGTGTCAAGTGTAATAGCGCCAACGATGTATTAATAACAAGCTCTGCATCCACGTGCGTTTCCTTACCCTCTAGCTCTATAGTTAACACGTATTAATCTCTAAACATTTTACATTCCGCGTGTTGGAACCTGAAAGCATTACGCAGAACGATGACAGAAACAACGTATGTACTTGCTATACGAAAGCGTATTCTTCGAACTGCCTAACCAAACCAACCGTGTGCAAATTGCGTTTAAACGTTCCCTCATAAATTCTCGCCACTTGTTTACAACTATTAAAATCAATCAGTCGGCTAGTTCGTGTATTGGCATATATATATAGCAGTCGAAGATAAAGTCGTTCGAATAAACGTGTACACGTACGTCGTTATATTTCTTTAATAATAATCCTTAAAGAGAAGCCAAACACCATCGATCGATACGTATCGATTAATACATCTTTGATACATATCAAAAGCTAAAAGCATTCAGATATTCGTAGATTGGAAAGAAAGAAAAAGAGAAACGCGTGGGCGAACGACGACCGTGAGGAGGCGATCCGCGGTAGAAACAAGCGAAGGAAAGGCTTAGTAGACGGACGAAGAGGACGAAGAGGAAGTTTCGATACGGTCGCGGGTCGACCGATCGACCAATCGCGTAACGTTGGCGGGGGTTGAGCCATAAATGTC